>NW_022991705.1:2046323-2216798 GCF_902827175.1 Gymnodraco acuticeps
AGGCATGAAGGTGTTGCTTAGGTGTTTTAGAACAAATCATATAAATGATGTTTCATGCTTTTGTGCAGGTTATCGATCGGTCCTCCCTCTTTGAGTCTGACATCTTAAAACAGGTGCTGTTCCAGCCAACACGTATGTTGTTGTTTATGCGGGACATTCTTGAATAAGGTAACCTCTAAATAGTTCTGTGGACTTATTGCCGTTTTTGGGGGGAATTATATTCATTCACATATTTTAGTTTTACACTAGTTACATTACATTACATGTCACTTAGACGCTTTTATCCAAAGCGACTCAGTACTGTGGACAATCCCCACAGGAGCAATTTTGGGTATAGTGTCTCAGGGACACAACGACATGCTGACTGCAGTGGGACTCGAACTTGCTACCCCCTGATTCCAAGTCCAGCACACTCTCCACTGAGCCACAGCCTCCCCGTTCAGTAGCAATTGTCTGCCACCCTCTGTGTTTTACTTGGAGCTTAGAAAACATACACATTTTCGATTAACGTATAGGTAGTCGAGTTTTGTTTTATGAAGTTCTTTGATATGGCACCACCTGACAGGACTTCTCACCTTCTTCTTGTATCTATGTTTTCGATTACTGTAGAGATAGAAATATAAATCTATTTATATTGTAAATACAACAAAAGTTACAAAAAAGGACAAAACTGTGTGACATTGTATCATTTCCAAAAGGCCTGTTCCTTTATTAATATTATTAATTGTTTAAAACTGTAGTTAGGTTGACTTGTGTTCCTTTCCCCCTCCTCTAGATAGCCTCCAAGTGCTGCAACAAAGGCTCCGTGCCAACATGGAACTTCACACAGTGCAAATAAAGGACTCCTCGCCACTGCATTACATTCAGTCCAAAACTAAAGTGAAAAGACTTGTTTTATAAAAACGGAATATGCGCTGCCACATGTAGCTTAAGATGCATATGCAGTGCTGACAAACATTTTCAAGCGGCTTTTTCAAAGTGAGAGTGGACTACTTATCTCCATTTTGATACAACTGTAATTTGATTAGCATGTTTTTAGCAGTGTGAAAATGTCTCCTTCTGAGAATGAGTTAGTAGAATATATTTATTTCTGACTTCTCTTAACCAACCCTTCCTATGACGACGATGCAATAAACACACTGATCATGCATTACAATCTTCTTTCATCACTGTATAAATACAGACATATTTACAGTGCTTTATAACAATGATCATAATAGCATTTCATGACTCATAAGGCCTTGAGTGTGGAAATACTTCATACTTGATGATCACTCACTGTCATTATTCCTGTAGTTTTAAATCATTATATATATGTTTTTATATAAATACACATTACTCTAGTAGTCTAAGTGGTCATTGTTTGCTATAGTTAAATACATGCAAGAAAAACACATCATATTTTTACATTAAATAAAACTAAATGTCACAATATAATGCTAAGGAAAAACATGCATTGTAAATATATAAAAATATATAATGTGTTACAACTATGGGTATTATAATACACTCAAATACTGAAGAACATTAGCAACAATTATGAAGCATAATACGTCATCATTTTTACCGACTGACTTTACTACTCATTATAAACCGCTTTATAATGAGTTATGATTATTGTTATAAAGCATTGAGTAATTAAATGTGCTTAAAACCATATACACACACACACTATAACACAGATGATAGGAATGGGTTGCATAGAAAGTGTTACCAAAGACCATTAACACATGATTTAAAAAAAAACAGTCAATAAAACGATCAATGAAAAAATAAAAAAGAGATGTGTTAGCTCGCGGCTGGTTTTCAGCAGAACATATAGTAAGAAATGCTAATGGGACAGCCTGTCCCCTCATTCTCATGCATCCTTCTGTTTCCCGGCGAGCATCTGTGCTTATGCATGTGGGTGTGTTACCGTCTGTGTGTTTGCGAGTGTGTGCTTTATGCGGGCCGACTGTGTTACGGTCTCCCTCTTCCCTCTCTCCTGAGCTCTTATGAATCGATGATCATGCGGTATAAGGGAGATAGATGGCCCCCAGCTCCATCTTGTCTCCTCTAATTGTAAAATATTAGTTACATTAGACTCTGGCCCATGATTAATGGAACTTATTTGGAAGGTGGACTCTCTCACGCACACATACTTTCCCCCTCTCCTTCTCTCTCTTGGTTACCAGTGGTCTCCAAAGTCCCTGAAAAGAATTGAGTGATTTAACTTAAAGCGGACAGAATAGGCTTCCCCTGGTGAAGGGAGGAGAAGAAGACAGGGAGGAGAGGAGGAAGGGAGATAAGGGAGAGCTTATGAAAGGGGGGTAAATCACGGCGCCACCGGAAGAGGTTTTAAAGAGTCGTTGTGTTGTTTGGATCCAATGCAAGTTAAGCCCCTTGGTAGCTGAAAAATGCAAAAACAAGATCACATCCTGATCGTGTTTACAAGCGGATCTCTGTGACAGAGGGATATTTGTGGCTAATGCTAACGCTACCTGCACGCCTCGCAAAAATACACGTTACTAAGTTCAGATAGAGGAAGTTTGCACTGTGAAACTGGAGCAGTGAAGAGTTTTAAAGCAGCAGTAGCTCTGATTGGCTTGGGAAGCGGAGGCCCGCCGGTTCAAGTCCAAGAATGGACAGAGTTTTCTGGTACTGATTCCAAACCGACCCCTACACCCTCCCTGTGACCTTGTTCACTCGGTTTGCGCGTTCACGTGGAGAGTCCAACACATTCAGTGCCGTTCCAAACCATCAAGTGGGGAGTGGCTTATCAAGCCCTCCCAACAGTGAGGCCCAATTCCAAACCAAACAAGGATTTCAAAGAATAAAAAATATGCCACTAAAGTTCATGTTGAGTTTATTCTATTTATTTTTTATAAATGATTAGTCCAAAATATGCTGATTTAAAACTGGTGTTACGAAAAATATGACAGGCCGTGATTCTGCCCGGAGAGAGGATAGTTTGTCCTGAACAGCCCCCACCTGAAAGAAGGCAGCCTTGTTTAGCTGTGAGTGTGACTACAGGACTACACGGAGTGGGAGTGTGTAGGGGCCGGTTTGGAATTCGGCCTATGTTTTCCTGTGTTTATGGTGCTGTGTACATGCGGATGCGGGCATGGGGAGTAACGGACTACATGTAATGGGATTACGTTAGGATATTAAAAAAAGGTAACTGTAGTCTCTTACAGTTACATAACAAAGATGAACGCACACACACATACGTCACTCTCCTCTCCTCGTGTTATGCACAAATTGGATGCAAGTCCTTGAGGAGCACCTGGCCAGGGTGCCTTGATACACACACACTCTCTCTCTCACACACACACACACACACACATACACACATACCATGTATACATCACTTCAGGGGACATTACATTGACTTACATGCATTTCCTGGAGACTTATCCTAACCTTAACCATAAACAACACATGCCTAACCCTAACCCTAACCCTAACCCTAACCCTTACCCTTACCCTAATCCTAAACCTAACCAAGTCGTCACCCTAAAATTAATGATTCCCCTTATGGGGACCTCCAATTTGTCCCCATAAGGGAAGCCAGTCCTCACACGTGACTATGTAAACAGATGTAGGTCCCCACAAGTATAGTAATGCTAGACCACACACACACACACACACACACACACACACACACACACACACACACACACACACACACACACACACACACACACACACACACACACATTTGGATTGCACCATGTTGCATTATACATTCAAGATATCAATTATATTAACCAATCTTAGGATAGGCCTTTTATAGCTGCACATTGAAGCAGGCTTACTGAGCTTTTTCCTTTACAGCCATTGGGTACTGGAATATCTTTCAGCTAAGCTTAAACAAGAACAGACTCACACTCTTTTTCACACCATGAAAAAAAAGCATTAGCCACCAGTCGACATTACCTAGAACATCATTTAAGGTTTTATGAAAATGAATTATTATATTATATATTATACTGATTACTATGTTGTTCCATGCTTCGATCTGATTTATGGTTGTTGGTTTGATACACCTTGTGTTTTTAGTTGCTCGTTAATTGTGTATCTTCCCAGATGCATACGGAAATTAGCTAATAGTTGAATCTGTCATAAATCATCCCCTCTTTTTGAAATTGATAATAAAGACACACTAATAATAATATAATTGGAAATGTAATTTTTTTAGGAAAGAAACAAGTTGTTTTATTTATATTATGTATTCATGTTTTCAGGGTCATAAGATGAGGAATAATGACAAGAGGTCAGCATTTTATTTTTATTTTACAAACACACATTTCATGCCAGCAATTGTAACCACTTATCAGGCAAATAAAGGTTTCTGGGTTTATATTTTCCCTTTTTTTTTTGCTCATCTTTAACTTGAATAATAAGTGTAAAAACAAATATCGCTAAAAGTATATTTGTAGTTTGGGCCTGTTTTAGTTAAAGTTGTACGATTTGGCACTTATTCCAAATATTTCTACAGATGTGTTAAAGACAAGAAAACAGTAAGTAATGTTATCATTTGAAATTCTAACGAAATAAACGAGACATTCGCTCCTAAGTAAAGCAGAGATAAAATACAAGATACATGAAAGAAGATTAAATTCAGGAAAAAAAATAACATTAACACAACCCCAAATAAGTCTTTCATCCTAAAACTAGATTAGTTAAAAATACATAAAGTGGTTATGGACATGCTTTAAGTAACAAAAGGGATTTTTAAGTAGCAGGCCCCTGCATTAACTAACATTCTAATTCAACAAAATGGACAGTAGAATATCAATACAAAATATTTAATTTAAATGTCATTTATTTCTTACATCATCTTAATTTGTAAAGTAAAACTCATTCATAGTTGAGGAATATTTATTTTTTACATTTAATTTGGTTTAGTTTAAGGTTGTGATAATTGTTACATCCACCTCTGATCACAAAGTAACAGCCCTTGTGAACAACTGACATTTTGTTCTCAAATTCTTTTTTTTAAGCAAGCAAGTTAATATAGAGCATGTTTAAATATTCTAACTCACTATACTTACATCAAATCTTCAGTTAAATACAAAAAAATTAACATTTGGCATGTTTTACTCCGGTACAGTGTAAAACATGCCATCACAGCACTGAGACTGCACTTATGAGGGTTTTAAACAACATATATTTAAACACAGACAAGGGGCAAATCACTATTTTTGGTACTGCTGGACCTCAGTGCCGCCTTTGATACAGTGGACCACAAAATATTACTGGACAGACTAGAAAACTGTGTTGGTTTATCTGGCAAAGCACTTAATTGGTTCAAATCGTATCTGCAGGACAGAGACTCCTTTGTGTCTGTTGGTTCTTTTAAATGGCAACAAACAGCAATGACTTGTGGAGTTCCCCTAGGGACGATTCTTGGTCCAATTCTATTCAGCATATACATGCTTCCACTAGCCCAGATCCTAAAATTAACAAAATGCCGTACCACAATTATGCGGATGACACTCAGTTATACATTACAATAAAGCCTGGCGACTACGGACCATTACAATCCCTCACCAACTGCATGGAACAAATCAGTAGCTGGATGAGCAACAATTTCCTACAATTAAACAAAAAAAAAACAGAGACAATTATCTTTGGTGCCAAAAGGGAGGAACGGGCTGAAGTAAGCGCTAAACTAGAAGCCCTACTGCTAAATACATCAGAAAAGGTGAGAAATCTAGGCGTAGTTCTGGACCCCAACCTCAATTTGAAATCCCACATCAACACAATTACTAAATCAGCATACCTGAAAAACATAGCCAGACTTAGACATTCATGTCTCAACAAGTCCTTGAAAAACGAGTTCACGCCTTTGTTTTTAGCGGGCTTGATTACTGTAATAGTGTATTTACAGGTCTCTGTCAAAAATCGGTTAAAAAGCTACAACTAATCCAGACCGCCGCTGCCAGAGTCCTGACCAAAAGAAAAAGGGTAGAACACATCACCCCAGTACTCAGGTCTCTGCACTGGCTACCAGTAGCTTACATAATTGATTAAAAAAATATATTGCTAACTTATAAAGCATTAAATGGTTTGGGACCCCATTATGTCCGACATGCTGCTCTGTTACGAGCCACACAGAGCTCTGAGATCATCGGGGGCGGGCTTACTTCACCAACGCTGAGTTATTTCAAGTCGAGGCTAAACACACTACTTTTTACAGCTGCTTACCCAGAAGCCTTTTAACTTGTTTTAGCACCTACCGTATTTACAATGTCGTTTTTAAACAATTTTGTATCTCATTTATGCATGGTTTTTATGAATCTGTTACATTATGTTTATTTATTGTGTTCCTCTCTATTGTCTTACTATTATGTGTTAATGATCATGTAAAGCACTTTGAATTGCCTCTGCGTCTGAAATGTGCTACTGTATATAAATAAACGTACCTTACCTTACCTTACAGTGTGTTAAAATAATGCACAACAATGACAATACTTCCTTTATTTGTCTCATTTGAACACTTCCACGGTTTATTTCTCAGCGATAACATTCACTCCCTCTTTGTGTCCCTGTGGCAGCATCGTCAGTGCCTCCGGTCTGTTGCTGTGTGTTTCTGACTGAACTTTTAGCTGTTATCGCTGAGAGTGGAGGTCAGAGGAAGTTCATGATGATTAACGCAGCGCAGCAGCGACGCTCTTTGTGTCAGAATGTGAGTGAGAAGCAGGTGGCCGGCATATCTATCAACCCCCTCTGCCCTGCATTTTTTTCCTTTTTCTCCCCCTCTTTATTACTGAGAGACATGGCTGACAGGCTACACACACACACACACACACACACACACACACACACACACACACACACAACACACCCCACACACACACACACACACACACACACACAAACACACACACACACACAAAAACACACACAACACACACACACATCAACAACACACACACACACACACACACACACACACACACACACACACACAGTTGGGCATCCATTATCTGTGTACAGTGACAGGTCAGCAGCAAATTGTGCCTCCCTCAGTTCAGCAGGGAAAAACAAGGCAATGTGTCTAGCCTTTACACACACACACACACACACACACAAACACACACACTCACACACACCCACAACACACACAGCACACACACACACAACACACCACAAACACACATACACACACACGCACACACACACACACACACACACACACACACACACAAACACACACATCTAGTATCAGTAAAAGAACAATGGTCTTTATTTTTCTCAAACTGCCTTTGCTGCAGCACCTCTTTTCACCTCTGAGTTGTGATTGGTTAACCTCTCAGAGATGTCCCGCCCCCAAGCATGCAATGGCGTTTCAGGCAAGAGGGGAATGTGTGTGGGAGATACACTTTGGGATTTTAGCCTGTGCAGACCATTTACATGCACAAAAGCATATATAATGTAACATACTACAGGAAAGGGAAAACCCCAAAAAAACATAATAGAGTTCCTTTAGCCCAGTGTTTCTCAAAGTGGGGGGTGCAGAGGCATAACAGGGGGGGCGCGAGACCAGGAAGAACAAATTGTTATGACAAAGAAAAAAAAAATTCATAATTTGAACAATTATTGATTTGAAAATAATCTGGGTCTCTGTGTTTCATTCAAGCTCTGCTCTGTGTGTGTGTGGAACGAGCCATTTTTGAGGATGAGATATCGGATAGAGAGAGAGAGATAGAGAGAGAGCGAGTATATATAGAGAGAGAATAGATGATATGAGAGAGAGAGAGAGAGAGAGAGAGAGAGAGCGAGAGAGAGAGCGCACCGGTACCGGAGATCGTTGTTGTTAGCTTCTGGTGCTAGCGAGCTACGCTAACGGATATAAGGAGCTTTGTCAACAACAAGGTGGAGGAGAGTCCTCTCCTGTCAGACTGAGAGGCTCAGTGAACTAATGGACTCTCAGTGTTTAGATAGTTCACTTTAGTCTAAGTTATCTCAGTGGGTCTCAAACGGTTTGGTCACCATTAATGTAAACAATTATTTCCGAGGCACACGTTTATATGATCATTATAGTTATAAGAAAATAAGAGAATCAATGAAAACAGGTATGAAATACTATATGACAGTAAAACAAGAATAAAGTTCAAAAGGGGAGTGATTTGTAATATACGACTCACGTGGTATAATTGTGCATACGTTTATTAAAAAGTCAAGTGAAGATGTAAAAAAGGAGTAAATATTTAACACATTTGAAATCTATTAAAAAAAACTATTCTAAAACATAAAATAATATTAATATAAGTAATGTAAATATAAGCAAAAGGGAATTACCATTACAATATGACAACCTACCATGGAAATGTTTACATGTACAGTATATCAGAATGTTAGTGGCTGGATGCTGTATAAGGGGCAACTGTGGCTGTGGGGTAGTGTGGTCATTTTAATTTCAGAAAGTTGTGGGTTCGATTCCAGCCTCTGTATGAATGGGTGAATGATGACCTGCATATGTAAACACTTTAACCATTGTGGCCCCCTGCTCCTGATATGGGGGTCTGAACTTCACTGTTTGCTCTGTAACTATCAAAAGTTGATTTGGTTCGATCCTCCATTTCCATTCAGCCTTTTAATTAATTTGTTATAATTTGTAATCCTTTATTTATTATATATTTTAAAGCATGAACAGCAGCAGACAAAGTGGAAATAGAACAAGAGATGAAGACAGAGAGGAAGCAGCTGCTATTTCGGGTTCTTATTAACAGGTCCTACTGGTACAGCAATTAATAATCTAGTTCAGTATTTAACATGGGACCGGGTCCCTGGTGTGGACGTTTTAGCTAGCTTTGATGCTGAAAGAGCTCCTTCCCCTCACCTCCCCCACTTCCTCTCCTTTCCTTAAGTGCCTCCCCTGGTGTTATTTGCGTGTTGGTTTTCTCTAGTTAAGCTAGGAAACAGACCAAATCGCTATTCCCCAAACTTCAGGCCAATTTTCGATCAACGCGGCAGCTCGCTGAGGGAAATGCTCTTAATTCATCAGAGGAAATCTAGAGAAGGATTAATTCCCTTCAGGCTGTTTGAAGTAATGTAAATGTATTTATTTTTGGAGGGGATGGGAAGGGTTTTTAAAAAATATCATATATATTACAAAAAAAGCAATGGACACTAACTCATGCAGTCAGGCTTGCCAAATGTACGAGGTTCCCTACTTGAAGCACTCTTGTATACCTTATCTGTTTCAAAGGTGCTTCAGCAAAAAACAACTAAACATACAGGTAATGTCCCACCACTTCTTCTGAGTCATAACTCAGGCAAAAGTGCATTATGGGAAAACTGTTGTATGATTTATTTGCATTGCCATATGTCTAAGTCTAAGCGAAAATACTACAGGTAAAAAACAACAAGGTATGGAGTGTTTTAACTTTAATAATTTCACATCTAGTGAAGTTCATTCTCAATAACTTTTCCACAGATTTATTGTACACAGTTTTAGTTTGACAGATTTGTCTAGTTTTCTGGAAACTGACAGTAAACGGAGATTGAGAATGTGAAGTTCGGGGTTCTCAAAAATACATGTTAAAATTACAAATGTTCTCAATCAAAATCTTTTTGTTTGTCTTTTCCACCAGTGACTAATTTTATTTTATTTGGACCTCATCTTTTCCTTCTCTTTTTATTATACATTATGACCAAATTAGTTACTATGACATTATTTCTGTCGACATGTGTATTTTTTTAGATCTGCCAATCGATTAAAATCTTTAATTTATCTCATGATTTCCATAGTTTAACTTGAAATGTGTTGAATAATCACAAATTATTCGCACTTTTAAAAGAAAATTATTTTTAAATGCACCTTCAAGGGATATTTTTGTTAAGTCTTTAAGACTCATTATCAACATGGGAGTGGACAAATATGACAGCTTTATACAAAGTGTATGTTTATTATTATTGCAACAATCCAAAACAAAGACAAATGTAAGTTTAGTTAATTGAATTCAAGGTAATCCTGCAAGTATAGCCTCAAACTAAACTCAGTGCATTTACTCAAAAACTGCCGTTCTTCAATCTTGAGGTTCTTAGCTGAGTATTTTCGTGTTATGCTATTTTATTTGAACTCCACTACATTTCAGAAGCCACATTTTTTACTTTTTACTTAACGTGTTAACTTTGACAGGACTAGTATTTTTAAACTAAACTAAACACAACATGGCAGCAGAAAATAGGCATTAAAGATGATGGATTATAAATCGTTTTTTTAATTAGAAAATAGATAGGTGAGTGTGTGAAATAAACAGATCCAGAAACATTAAAAGAAGTATGATTTTAAAAGTATTTTTATAGAAATAAATGATGCCTTGTGTGCTGAGTAATGTGGGAGCAGCAGCATGAAGCAGGTTATGGACAGATGGTTTAGCACATTTAATTGCTCACACCTTCAGTATTGCTGCCTAAAAACTCACTGCGCAAAAACAAAGAGAAAATACACACAAATAACTTTCCTAAAGTAGTCGTGAACTCGTACTTCCTTTAGTGTTTGGGTTCATGTGTCCATACTGAATGATTGACAGCGAGATGCACAGACAGTGTAGAAAAGCATGATATACACACAGAAACACTGACACACACATAAACATATACAGAGGCACATTAAGATGAGGAGCAGCGTGTTGGCATCCAACCAGAAGCTACCGTCCTTAAATGCCAT
The DNA here is from genome assembly GCF_902827175.1 of Gymnodraco acuticeps. Lineage (NCBI taxonomy): Eukaryota > Metazoa > Chordata > Actinopteri > Perciformes > Bathydraconidae > Gymnodraco > Gymnodraco acuticeps. The sequence goes on from NW_022991705.1 coordinate 2,056,987, forward strand.
GTGATGCCAGCGCCGCCATCTGTTGCCGTCTTAAGATAGCTCTCCTCACAAGACGTAGCGAGAGAACACTTTGCCAAGAGCCGGGTGTGTTTTTCACATATGGCCATGAACCGTTCAATATAGGCACAGTTTAGGTAAATTATAACTTCAAGAGCTATAACTCCTCACTGTCACTTCAAATCAAATAACAAACTATACAAGAAGAAGAAGAAGTTATCCCTAACTATACAACATATCTGCACAGGTATAGCTAATGATCAGAATCAGGATTATATCCAAATAACACAATTAATTTGCCTTGGTGAATTTGGTGCATTCATAAACACAAATATTCACAATATGTATATAAGTAAACTATTATTTCTATTTCTATTTTATTTTGGAAGCTATATGTAAGGCAAACTAGGGTCACATGACCAACAAGCTAAAAAGAGGAAAAGGGTGCTTTAAAAAAAGACTGTAGAAGAAGAAAATAGCAGGACCTTCAGGGAAAGTAGACAAGAGATCGAGAGTCGAGTGGTCCATTCTCGTTTTACCCCCAGTGTGTGTGTGTGTGTGTGTGTGTGTGTGTGTGTGTGTGTGTGTGTGTGTGTGTGTGTGTGTGTGTGTGTGTGTGTGTATGTGTGTGTGTGTGTGTGTGTGTGTGTGTGTGTGTGTGTGTGTGTGTGTGTGTGTGCATGTGTATGTGTGTGTGTGTGTATGTGTGTGTGTGTTTATGGGTAGAGATAAGATAATTACAGCAAGCTAAGGGGGTGAGAGGGGTGAGTTAGGAGTCGGGTGGGGGGGTGCATGTGGCAGGTGAAACATGGGCATGTTTGTGGCAGTGGTGTGATACATCAATTACACACACACACACACACACACACACACACACACACACACACACACACACACACACACACACACACACACACACACACACACACACACACACACACACACACACACACACACACACACACACACACCTCCGCTGACTGACTCCTCTCCTCCCACCCTTCTCTCCACTTCCTCCTCTCCTTTCCTCTGATCTCGCGCAGAGGGCCTTAGGGGGTTAATTAACAGGCTCAGATAATGCCGCACTAATGAAAGCAAGACCACTGTTTCTCTCTCACTCTGTTTCACCCCCTCCCTCCTGCTCTATCTATGCATCTCTTTCCCAACCAGAATCCAAATCAAGGTAATTACTCGTCTGGGTTCGTGACGACACGTGGAACTTGTGCATTTCACTTCTTCATGTGTTCATATGTTCTTTTTGGGAATGTGTTATGTGTCAGGGTTTGAGTTTTGTGCGTCTACTTTTGGGGTTATTTTGCTGTTCTGTTCTCCCTGTCATGTTTTCCTCCATGTTTCTTGCCTGGTCCCTCTCCCTGTGTTGTCCTCCCTGTCGTTAGTTTCCCTGGTGTGTCTGATTGACTAATTGTGTTCACCTGTTGCCCTTGTGTTTCTACCTCCCCTGCCCGGCTGTTTCTTGTCCCGTGATTCCCCCTCTCTGTATTTAGTCTTTCCCTGTGTTCCCCTGTCGGTTCATTGTTTTGTTTTTCCTGTCTCCCTCCATGTCAGTCACCGTCAGCTTTTTGGTATTGTATCTTCCTTGTGTTTTTGCCATCAGCTTTTAAGATAAAGCTCGCTTTTGTTGTCTAGACCAACTTACCTTTTTTTGTAGTCTGCTTTTGGGTCCTACCTTTCCCAAACCGTAACATTATGGACATTTGTCTTCATTAGAAAACTATTTATATTGGGTTTTGTGAAAGTTCCATTTTAGAACACAATAAATAAAGTTAAAAATACATCTATAATTATAGGAAGTAAAAGCTGTTCAATAAATAAACCTGAGAAGGTAAAGTAAGAATTTACAAATAAAAAGTTAAAATCAGATGCAATACAAATATTATATATATTTGTGTTATAGTTGTATAAGCATATGAAGTTAGAGTAACATTTCCAATAAGATTAAATGTAAACAAGTTAAAGTAAGAATGTGCAACAGAATGATAACATAAAATACATATATATTTTATAGAAAGTTAAATTAAAATGTCCAATAGCTTACAATAAAATACAAATAGAATAACATTACAAATATTTATTTAAACAAATAAGTTTACAAATTCTTAGTGACCGTCCCAAATATAAACAATTCTCAAAAAGTCATCATGTCTCTATGCTCCCACAGTGTATACATGAGGCTACATAGCTGTAGTAACTATCTTTCTGTAGACTATATTATTCACTCCAGATCGACTTAAATGTCAAGGTTCCACACCATCGTTCGACAAGAATTATTGCATTTTTAGCCACTGATAACACCTCTCAAATCCAGAGCAAACAACCTTCAATGTTCAATTAACTGCAAAATAAAATTGACACTTTGCTTTTAAAATAACCTGTGAAACACAACATGTTTTATCCATTTACACATGCCCTCTACAGTCAATAGTAAGGAAATCAGAGGGAGATCAGAGGAATCAGAACCAACGTACAGGACTTCAACTGTCCAAACCGTCCAAATGTATCCAACTGTGTTGAACAGACTAAATAAGTTACAGCAAGTGGTTTTAATCCAAAAGGCTTGACTGACATATATGGAAACAGTACATGTTATTTCATCACCTTAACAGAAACAATATTGTTTATTGCGTGGAGTTCACATTATACAAAGCTTTTTTTAAGTTGACTAAAAACCTTAATGCAATAGCAGGTCAAGATCATTGACCAAGAATAGTAGACACCAAAAAATGGAATCCACAAGGCCATTAACACCCTAGTGAAAAACCCATCCAATTGAGTTGGGGTTACAATCACCCTTACCCCTAGATTCCACCGGGTCCGTCTGCGTCGCGTTACGGCCGCGCCGCGGCGTTCGAAAAGATCGCGGCCACTCTAGTCAATGGGTGCTATTCCACCAGAGGCGCCGCGTTACGGCTCAGAAGCGTCCCAGAAGCGTCTCGCCACTGGGCTCCGCTCTAAATAGGATTCAAGTCTATTTTTTGACGTGACGCGAGGCGTTGCAGAGGCGGTGGGCAGGAAGTGGACCGGTGACAGCATCCAGCCCATCCCCAAAATAAACTAATTTGCAGACCCTATCCCTCCGTAGTCTTTCAAGTAGGAGAAATGCCAGCGTTCTCCTCCGGTTTACAGGCACTGTGTAAATTATATATATAGAATAATTATGATGATGAATGCATTTTTTTGCCACTAAAATACAGCAACACATCTTTGATTCATGTCGTTTATAACTGGAGTATTACAATTATTATTAACTTTGTCTGTACAAAGTAGCCTGTCCAGGAAATATGCCCAAATCAACAAAAACTGCGAGCCGGCAGGTAAGACGCTCCGCTTCTGAAATGCTTCTGAAATGCTCCTGAATCGCCCCCGGTAGGGTATGACACCGGAGGAGGCCGGACCAAAACCGCGGTGCAGCCGTGACGCGACGCAGACGGACCCGGTGGAATCGAGGGGTTACCCACTCAGTTTTAAACAAGGCCGTAAAAAAAAATCAAACTAAGAACCCATCACTTTTTCACTCTTTAATCAAACAGTGAGGGCAAAACAAATGTCTACTAGAACTCGTTCAAATATTACTCCTGGATTAAAAAAAAACATTACTTGTGTGCTTCCCAAATATATATATATATAGAAAAATAAAAATGCAACTCTGCAAAAGAGAGGACGTGAGTGTGGATGTTGGCTGTATTAAGCGGATAACTTTGACATGGGTGGTTAGGTTTGGCAACAATGTGCTTAAGGAACGAAGAGATTGTGATTTTGATTGAAAGTTAATAAAGTAAACATCCAAACCACAATGAGAGTTTCATATGGTTACGTTTTGACTCACACTCATGGACCGGTTTATTCATGTAGCTTCTAGCATATTTGAGTGTTTCTTCATTGAAATAAAAGCAAAGATGTTTTTCTCCATAGAAAATGTTACAATCTTATTCTGACTGAGTTTGATTAACAGTTGGTGCATCTAATGATATCAAGGTTTTTCTTTTAAGTTGTATTGAACTCCTTTCGAAACTGTTACATGGCAGATCTGGTAATAGAAACAGGGGGGGACTCTGTTTTGTTTTGGAAAATATTTGCTTGGGTTGGCAAAAGTCTGACTTTCAGTACATGGCTTTGCCTGTTCAGTTATAGTTGTAATATGTTCAGTTATTTTATATTCATTCAACACTTTGGTACACAAGTGGGTACAAGCTAAAGTTGTATTGTGTGGCATAGAAGAGAAGACGGTAAATAATTATAGCTCTCATTACAAATAATTGCTTTCCTCAATGTCACATGCATATGTATACCAGTTGTGATAAATCTGAGCGACAAAGAGTGAGACAGAGATCAGATGGACAGAACATTAAAGAAGTGGTGGACAGAATGGTGGGTTAGTGCGGTGCCGGTGGGCCATCCACATGTGGGCTGTTCTGGTTTCTGGCACAGAGGAGGACATGGATTAATGATGGCAACTTTAGCTCACAGTAGATGTGGATTGTCGAATGCCTGTGTGAGTTTGTGTGTTAGTTAAAAAGAGCTTCTCTTTCATTTTAATCCAAAACAACATATAGCCTTTGCGTCTATAAATTGCTCTGCAGAACTCAATTCCAATCTCGACAAAAACTCAAGCTTATCCAAACTTTTTTCAAGCCATGTTTTATACATTCTATCCTAACTTTTTTTTAAGCCGTGCAATTCAAAGCACAATCTCTTGCTTCAACCTAAACATCTCCCCCGGAGATAAAACCAAACTTGATTTGTATTTATTTTTAAAGTCAGTGGAGACAAACAGCAAGTAAGCAGGCAGCGGGGGGGGGGGAAGAAAGAAAGAAGGAGTTGAGTTGTTTGGGGGCATAACTCGCTCTCCTTAAGTGTAAAATGGGATGAGATATTCTGCCTCTCCGACTAACTTAATGTAAGAGAGTGTGAAATTAAACTGCACACGAATAAAAGGAGCCCTTCATTGTGTGCCGCAGACTAGCTTATCTGGAAATTCAGACAACTGGAACATCCAAAGCCTCCAAACTTGTAGCAATCCCCTTTGTGCGGCTCCGGAGCAAACAATGTAATATCGGAAAGCCGGAGAGGCTCCAAATCCTGTGTCAGATTGCCAAACACAAAGTAGCTGCGTCCTCGCATCAAGCCCGTCTGTGTGTATACTTTAGCCCTTATGTGTCCGTCTTTATACAGTATAAGTAGAGCGTGCACTCACTCTCCGCTAACCCCATGTGTATGCCAGTGAGTGCTTCAAATAGATTGTTTCCTCTTTAATTCCTGGCTTTTTACCTATTGATATTCCCTGCACCTATCCCTGCGCCTCTTTTAAACCCCATATGTTAATTTGATTTAGACCGACTCAAATTGAATAAGAGATAAAGAAAAAAGGAATAGAAAAAAGAAAACGAGGGTAACGGCAAATGTACTGTTATTAATAACCTAAAGTACCGGAGAGGGCCTAAACTCCTACACTCTGCCCCTCCCTCCTCCCTCCTCCCTCCCTCCCTCCCCACTTTGTTTTGTCCTCTCTGTCTGTCTGTGAGTGAGTGAGCTAAGTGAAGTGGGTTATGATGGCGGTGTAATCGGCATCCCTCAAACAAACGGCTGGTGCTATTAAGGGCCATTGTGTTTGCTGCAGTGATGATCAGATTCAATCTAGGGAGAACATTCTGTGCTGGAGCTATGGCAAGGGGGGAGATAGAGAAAAATACCTCGCCTCGTTCCACTCTGCTATTGTGTTCAGGGGACCAGATGTATGCACGCTCTTTAAAAGATGTATATCGACTCGGGGAGCTGCAAAAGTTTAGTTCAGATGAATTTGTCGGAGCTCTCTGACTGCACAAAGGGAGGCGAGTATTAAGTGTTGGGTAATGTTTTGAAGATGTATTTGTTTCAAAAAGAAAAGCCCTGCAGTACTGCTAGGATGGTGCAGATGAGAAAATCACTTTTCCACTCCTCTTTGTCCTCGACATCACCTTCTTATCCAAGTTTCGTTTTTTACAGTCTTATATATCATGTTGTTAAACCACCTTGGTACGGCCTGGTGGAGGACTGAAGGCCAGAAAGGGTTAGTTGTGGCCAGAATGGTGGAGGCTCATGTTCCTCATGGATGCATGCCAATATATTAGTAAAAAATATGAGTTTGTAATACACTGTTGATGGAGGAGCAGCAAATAGGCCTCAGTAGTAAAAAGCTTTGGCTGGTGGCTTTTCGCCCCATGATATGGTTCCTCCTTTACAGTCCAAAATATCAAAAGTACAATAGATTAACATTACATTGCCTTTAGCATCAGCAAATGTATGTCTAGTGGACTATTGTCTCAATTTAACCCTAACCTTAACAGAAAGAGTCTAAAGTTTCATGCTTGGATTGAATATGGGTTTGTCAGCTTATGAAATGCTATAACAACCTTATTACCAACTTTCAAGGTATCAGTAGAACTTCCCCTTAGGTTCAAAGTAAAGCAGTAAGCATTTTGGTTGGATGATGCCATTTGGAATGTGGTGTTCACTATTGTTAGGAAGTTCCTCAGAGACCATGCGTGTATATACACATCTGAAGAGGTTCCACAAAGACAATGTCTTTCCTTTACTGATTTTAACAGAGGCTTTATTAACACAGTACTTCAATGAAAAGTATTGTAAACTGATGTTCTATGCTCAAAGGGGCGTTGTTCTTTCAGAAAAGCTAAAAATAGCAGTACCAAGAAACTGAAATCAGCCCTTTGAAATTAAAAGGCACCCTATGGAGTTCATACGCATATCCTGTTGAGTTTCTCCATTTTAATCTTGTGCCACTGATCGACAGGTGGTAGTAAAGACCCAAGAAAAGTAGCAAGTGTCAACAAAAGTGCGGGGTAGAGGAAGACAAAGAGAGCAATAGTGCCCATTTAAATCAGTCAAACCAGAACAGTCCAGGCTCGTACCATCAAACTATTACTGTAAGGGAAAATATGTGTATGTCAAATATCCAATAATGAAGGTTATAGTAATGTCAATTGTCAATATTGGTTAATTGGTTAATACAGTGTAACTTAAAAGTCACATCAAAATCATGTTACTCACAAACACATTAACCCTCAAACTATTGACCCAATGGCGCCCATATCCGATGATGTCTGCTGTATCTCCTCCTGCCATCGCTGCACATAGAGACTTCTTATGGGGGGACAGGATCCTCTGATTGGAGAAATCACTCTCGTACATCATCTAATAGGACTACATTTCCTGCAAATTAGATTATACTGACATAGGGACCCCCAAGGACCCTGCCTGAGACATACTGGTTCAGCTTAAAGTGGTTACATTGTTCTGCCTTTCTGTTTCTCTCTCCAGGCCAGAGACCATTCAGGTGCAGTTACTGCCCCTACGGCGCCTCGCAGAAGGGCAACCTGAAGACTCACGTGCTGTGCGTCCACCGCATGCCCTTCGACAACAGCCAGTATCCTGACCGACGCTTCAAACGCTCCCGGACTGAGTCCGAAGTCTCAGAGAAGAACCCCGATGAGGCCGTCGGTGATGCTCAACCAATGAATGGAGCAGAGAGTAACGACATTTCGGTTGAAGGGGAGGCCAATTCACGTAATCAGGAGTGAAACTGCCATGATCTAGGATGGTTGATATCATCAAGGATATCTATGTACGTGAAGCATTGGATCCGAAATGCCAAAAATGTGTATTGTAAGACAAAACTGCCCGATAAAACTGTTGGTCAATATGAGACGGATTTCCAACCGACCCTGAGCAAGTAAGGACAAGACATTGAGATCGACAGATATAAATACAACTTCCTTTGCTATAAAACACAAAGTTACCTTCTTTATGTGTTTTATTGGGAGTTAGAACATCTACTAAGAAAACATAACCCATGTGTTTGTGATGAGTGGATTCAAGATTTCTTTTAACCAAGCAGAGTGGATGATATTCAAGAATGGAAGGTTACAAACTCTTAACGAGTAGTTTTCAGACACATCACGAGTCTATGAAGCAAGAGGGAACATCAGACGAAAATAATTTGAGAGACTTAACCAAAAATAGTGCTTTTATCAGAAAAATGATCTGTGTAAACGATTGAGCAGAACTGTAGGGAAGATGGAGGAGGTGGAACATGAACATAACACCAGTGGTTGCCATTTTCCCAGTTTGAGTGATGAGCACTGTGTGCGTGTGTGTGTGTGTGTGTGTGTGTGTGTGTGTGTGTGTTTTTGTGTGTGTGTGTGTGTGTTTTTGTGTGTGTGTGTGTGTGTGTGTGTGTGTGTGTGTGTGTGTGTGTGTGTGTGTGTGTGTGTGTGTGTGTGTGTGTGTGCGTGCGTGCTAGGGTCAATGGCGGTGATGGTGGCGTGTGTGTCAGGGATAGAGGGGAAAGGGAGGGGGGGGCAATGGTGCCAGCCTGACTGGAGCTGTCATCGCAGAGGAAATCAATTCAACAACACACACACACACTCAATCCTACAGTGGTAACCCGACTCTGGACAGTACACCAGGGGGTCAAGTTGAGTCCCGTCAGCTGGCCGGAGCCCCGACAGTCACCTCCTTCCCTCCTCCCTCTCTCCATCCACTCACACTCTCTCTATTACAAGCCCGGTCTGTTCCAGAACAACCTGGAAAACACAACACAACACAAATCAATCAGCAGAGTATTTAAAGCATCCATTAGTAGATGTTAAAGCTTGTTCTGCTCTGCTTTTGGCAATTCAATGTCCGGAGGTCACCTTACTGGCTCCACGTCAAAGAAGGATGGGGAGTTTTAGCTGATTGTGTTTTAGCCTCGGCCACTTTATGATGACAGATGACAGTTATGTACTTTGGCAAGAACCTGGACCAAGCTGTGGGGGACAGTTGGATACAACCAGCTGGGTTCTGTACATATGAAAAGGGGTGGGACTTCCTGCTAAAGGTTCTTCTCATGTGAGGAGTTTGACTGGCATTTATTCAGACAAAAAGCGTCATATATCTTCTCTGATAAGCTCTTTTAAAGTTGCTACACTGAAAAAACTAAAACGTTGGGATTTCAAATAACTGTATTAGGTTGTTATGTGATATTAGTTTACATAATACATTTCATTAAAGTTACATGTTTTCAGTGTACACAGGTAGGGACTTTTGATAATCATTCACCTGCTTTATGTCTCTAATTATACTACATTTTCTATAAAAAGAAAACAAGTTGTTTTTTTCAAAGAAGGCGTTATTTGTGTATAAGTAGTGTTTGGTTATTTGACTGTATGTAATTTATTCCTGAGAGGGGAAAAACAACATAACACATTGAGAAACAGAATGTTTTGATCTTGTAAAAATCAAACAACATTGCTTAAAGGGCAAAAAAATAAGGCTCAACTTTGATTGTACTGCGTAGTGCCGGCAGCTGTTGGTTACTCCAGGGCGAGGAGAATAAGAAAGTATATCGCTTTGTGTTGTCAGTATTGGTGGTAGGGGGCTGGGTGCTGGGGGTTGTTAATGTTTTTCTGATAAAGAGAAATGATCCGTACTTTAAGGAAAGTCAATATCTTCCCGCACAAACACACAGGCAGTGCAGGGGGGGGGCTAAACTCTTAAAACCCCAGGGCCACAGCTCTGCCTAAAGGAGTTTACAGTCCAACACAATGCACACACACACACACACACACACACACACACACACACACACACACACACACACACACACACACACACACACACACACACACACACACACACACCACACACACACTGCAACAACAGGGTTATAAATACGATCCTGCTGCACGCACCGGGAGATGAAGAAGAGAGAAAGTGGAAGTGTTGAAGGAAAAAAGAAATGAAGGTAAAGAGAGTAAAACTAAGTTTGATGCTGATGTAATTGTGGTTTTGTGTCACTACAGTTACAGAAAAGTATATCAAATACAGTTTTTTATTTGTAATTTGTTATTGGTGGCCAACAGGACAGTTCTGCCTTATAATTAAGTGTGTAGGGTGTGTGGTTTGTAACGCCTTACTGTGTAGTTGGTGGCTGTAGCTTGCTTGTAGTTGTGTGTATACGCATTCCGAACATATCCATATATTAGCCTAAAGTAAATGAGGCAAAAGAAAGTTTTTATAGACATTCAATTTTTCTGGCACCCTTATTTTTTCCAATCCACTAAAGCAGTGGATCAGTTCGCTCAGATGAGGCAATCGTTTTTTTGTTCCGACACTGGGGAGCGCCATTTGTTGTTATTCCTCTGTGACTTGTACTCTTTGTCCATCCCTGAGAATGATACGACACCCCCCCCCCTGCTGTAATCCCAAAATAATCCATCCCATTGTCCCCATGCTGTTTGATCTCCGTCAAGCTTCCTATTGAAGTAGCACATGCAGTTTGCTCAATTATAATCACTGGTGCTAGAAGAGAAAACTCAACAATACACCAACAAATGAAACCATGCCTATTTATTTCAGCCTGCAATGGATTCTGTAGTATGAAATCTTAGTCCTAATACTGTCCACATTCCTACAAGATTGCTATAGCTGATCGGGAATGAGGAGAGAGGTTTTGTTGCAAACTGTAAGCTTATATAAGATAACTTTATATTTAAAACACATATTGTTGGTCATTATTTATAACTGCACATCTGTTTGACAGAAGACAAACATTAAAGAGGTGTATCAATCATGGACTGTTCACTCTTTCTGTCTAGACATTCTGATGTACTTTGAAGCAGTAAGATTTATCTGGTGTTTTTCTTGCAATAAAACCTCTACCTCTGGGAAACACTGTGTTTGTGTCTGGTTTCTTTCTCACCATTTAGGACAAACACTCCACTGAAAGAGATGAACCATTCTGACTGCGGAGAAACGGCTGACACCAAGTACTGAAATGTTTCACTCAAACCAAATTGATCCTTTGTGTCTTAAAACGTCCCTAGGAAATTGCCCATAAAAAGGATAAATGATCATCTAGAATGATGTTTACTTGTAAATGATACTTCTTATAACTCACTACACTTACATTCAAAATAAAAAGGGTACTTGTGTGGTGCTGAGAACACTAAAAAACAAGTCAATAACAATGCCCAGAGCTCTTTGAGACTATACTTGAGTTCAATGTAAGGATTGTCAGCGTGCTCACAAAGCCAAGATACCATGCCAAAGAAGGGAATACTCACCTTGCTCTCGATCTTAGTGTTGCGTGTTAGTATGCTAACCTTTGCTTTGCAGGTATTATTTGCATTTATAAACCAGTATTGGACAAATTAGAATTTTTTCCCGATGATGGTGCTATGTGAAAAGTCATAGCAATCATCCTGAGGGTACATGAATGGTTGCACCAAATGTTATGACAATCCATCCAGCAAGTGTTGTATAATCAAAAATTAACCTCGAATGTCAATCTTAAGTGGTGCTATAGAAAAAAGGTCATGGGGTAATTAGGTTATTCTTCTGCTGGGGACCATGAATGTCTTTATAAACATGTACAACAACAAAAACCTGCGGCCAAGAGATCAACACTGCTGTCAAGATGCACCAGAGCTTTCAGAAGAGTTCTTTGTTAGTTTAACGTGTTTCAATGTCCTTGGTTGGTCTTATTTGCAAGATTTGGCTTTTTTGGCCCCATTGCATGGAAATTGTGGCTGAGGTAATGTTCAATCCCAGCCCACGAAATCAACATGTCAGTGTGTCTTTAGGCAAAATACTTAACTAAGAAACGTAACATGGCCAATGTCAGGCACTTTAAAAGGAGTAGTAATGACCGGATAAAGCAATGAAAAAATGATTTACCATTTTGTACAACTGGCACTTGATTTGGAACACTACATAACATGTACTGTATTGTAAAACACATAGGACATACATTTGATATATTACTTGACATGTATTGGTAAGCTCCTTCCAATACACAGATCAAGAGTATTTTGAATATCAGTGTGTTAATTAATGATACTTCAACATATAAAAAGTAGCCAGGAACCAAAATCATAATTCCAACTATTAATGGACGTTTATGGAATATATTCTTATAGTACTAGTAGTAGTAGGAGATATAGGAATCAAACAAGTATTATTATTATTATTATTCGCCATCTAAAACCTTCCAAAAAAGCCTTTTTTTACATTAACCATTTCAAAAGTTTGCTCCAAGGCTAACTGGCTAACATCCATTACAAACAATGATCAGACAAAGCTTTCGTGAAACGTATTTGGTGTACTGTGAGTTTAAAACGTTTCTTTTACAAAAGTGTCAATGCATCTGATGTCACCAGAACTAGTACAACACATCCGGTAAAAGAGTAAGCAGAAGATGTACAAATTAAAATGTGCTGTGCAGAGCTGCTGCATCGAGTCCCATTTGTAATGGATACCTTGGATACATTTCAAAAGTGGTGACGGCTCACATGAAATGTTTTGCAAGTGTAAGGCCTGAGGAGCAATGTAAATGCAAAGTGAAGGAAAATGAACAAAAACATATATCAGCAATGAAAGGACAACAAAAAGGGGGAAAAGGCAAAGCAGCGTCTGAATTTGAAATGTGGTCCCCAGGATGAGCGCTTTTTACTGTTAATGGAGAAATAGAGTGCGTGGCATATTTAATGGGTTTTGTTTTTATTGTACAGCACTGAATAATTAACTGGGAAGCAGCATGTCACATAGATTGATCTTTTAATTAAAATAACGTGGTTCACGCATATTTGAGTGGTAGTCCAAATAAATGCAATATCCAAATTTATGTTTTGTTTATCTTCCTGTTAATTATCCGGAGATTGTTCACTGTACAGCTCTTCATATTCTCTCCCTCTGCATCTGTCTCCCCCCCGCTCTCCCTCGCTCTTTCTCCTAGTAATCACCAGTCAGGTTTTATTAATTTATGGATAATTGTGGCTACATGAATAAGATGCATGGCATGAAACCAGCTCATTCTCATAAAGTGAGATGAATGTGTCAGGCTGGCTGATGCCTCCACATAACAGCAATAAAGAGAGGAACATTTTTGTCCTTGTCTCCGGAATCAGACTAATTTCCAATATCTTCCCATTAGAGCTGAGACAAGTGGAAACAACCAGCGACTTCTCAGATGCACGCAATGAAATAACCTCAACAAAAGGACAAAGACAACTAGGTTTATTGTTTATTAATGTGTCAGGATATTTCATGGCAATCAATCATATAGTGTTGAGATATTTCTTTCTGAAACCTCAAGATGGTGCTAGATGTTAAAGTCAGGGGACGATTTTGTTGCATCATTAGGGATTGATCCTCTTGGAACAATGCATTTTGGGCTAATCTTAAAACAACTAAAGATGCCTTTGGTCGTCCAAGAGGAAACATCTGGGGATTACCAGCATTGTAAGGCTTCATCCTAGGCCAGCGGTTCCCAACCTTTTTCAACTCAGGGCCCACTTAAGAATCACATTTATTTTCGCGGCCCACATTCAACCATAAACAATACGGAGGCTAAATAAAGTTCTGATTGGTCAATTTAGAACATGTGACACGTTGTAAATCCAGTAGAACAGACCGCTGTCAATGATTGTAATGACCGTTGCTAAGGAGGATCAAGAAAGAGAAAGGAAAAGAGGTTTAAAAAAATATGTATATCTTAATAATGAAAAGGTTTCCACACAAATCATAATGTTTTGCAAATTATTTGGCGGCAAATATTGAATTTATATTTACACCTTTTATTATTGTATTTGGGCTTTTAGATGAAGACCGCACACAGTTAATAAATACAACTATTCTTCTGGCTAAAATACATATTTGTAAAAGTCAATCAAGGAGTAATCCTAATTTAAGGTGTTTGAAGAGTAGATTAAAAATACAATTTATTTTGTAAAAAATGATTGCCAAAAAAAATCAAAGGGTGGCTCAACACACCATGAAATGGGAAATCATTTGATCTAACAGAGAGTGGGATTAAAGGAACAATACATATGCTTGCCATGTTGTGTCTTTAGTGGTATTTGGTTGTCAACCAATGTTATGTCCATGTTTGTGTTTTACAAAAATTAAAAATAATAATTTAGCAGCCCACTTGCAATGTCTTTGAACACCACTAGGGGGCCGCGGCCCACAGGTTGGGAACCACTGCTATAGGCACCATGAATTAAAAAGTCATCGTAGATCCACCAATACATTGATAGACTGGTCAAAAGTGGTGGGTCCACTGGGTCTGACGACTGACAGATTAAACAAGAACAAACTGGTAGAAGACAGAAAAGGACATTTCTCAGAAACAATGTAGAAAATAATTAAGGCTGCACCAACCAATTTCTTTATTACATTATATTACATTACATTACATTACAAAGCATTTAGCTGACGCTTTTATCCAAAGCGACTTACAATAAGTACATTCGACCAACAAGATACAAACTTGAAGAAAACAGAATCATATAAGTACATCAGGTTTCATAGAGCCAAAACATTTCAAGTGCTACTCAACTGGCTTTAGATAAGCCAGTCCTTTATTAGTATATAAGTGCTTTGTTAGCTATTCTTGATCTGAACAAGGGTTTAGAATACTTGGATGCTGACAGAGAATGACCTCCAAACGAAATGGTGTCAGAACTGACTCAGAATCAGAAGTCCTGAGAAACATTACCGACCCCTACACACTCCCAGGACACAGTGAACTCCGTCAGTAGTCAAACTAACAGCTGAACAAGGCTCCCCATTTAGGCGTAGGGTGTATTTACAGCGGCAACATTTGGGACAAACTACCCTCTCGCAGAAACAGTCTTAAAATCTTAGATGGCGTTTATTATTTTTATTTTTCATGACAGACAGAAACAGCATTGATTGTGCAGTTTATTTTTGGTGCAAATTGACCCTTTAATGGTCTGTGTGGAACATAGACTGTAAATGGACGTAGGGTCCGTGACGTCACCCATAGGATTCTACAGAGTTGCGGAGAAGCCCTTAGTAGGCGGAGTCGGCTACTAACGGCTCGACAGTGATGTCAGAGTTCAACTCCCGCCTGCTCCAAATAAGGGCAAAGAGGCGGAGCCGAGGCGGGACCTGCTGCCACCGAGCTGGAAGTTCCAGAGCTAGCTGAAGCTACCAAGCTTGGTACAACATGCTCCCCATCTGCACGCTGCCGTCGCATTTTACGTTTCTAAGGTAAGCGGACATGAAACTATTCAGCAAAACTATAAATAATAATCTAAATTATTGAGCTTTTAGCATAATACTTCAGAATCTTAAAACCCCTTAACGTTTGTATGCAATTGTGCTAAATTCAACACTGGAATCAAGCAAATATTAATATGTTTGCATGACATTAGTTATTTATATTTTGATATCACTTAACTATACGTTTAATACATTTAAGTCCAGCTAAGGTACATGTGATGGTAGCTAGTTAGTACTCTTACCTGTGATGCCTCCTCCAAACAGCATAATAACCAGACCGTATCATTAAAACTAAGTACCAGTTCTAGATCCTTGACTTTAGACAAACAATTCAAAAGACAAAATGTATTTAAAGACCAATCTTTATTTGAATGTGCCTCTTAACCTGAGATATTAGTTATACAGTAATAGTCAATCAATCTAAAAAAACTGAGCAACTCAACAGTCAACTTTATGTTTCTTATTGTCTAAAGCATTTATCCTTTTCATTTTCCCCCTCTCATATTCAGTGTGGACGGATTGAGACAGCATGGTGTCCAGAGAGCAGCAGAGACTTTAGGGAGAAACCTCCGTGTGTTGGACGTCCTGTCTGTTGGTTTGGAGAGGACTGAGGGTCTTTCCTCTGCGAGGAGGACCAGGCCTGATGGAGGAGCCCATGCTGGGCAAAGCTGATACCAACTGGACAGGCCTAGTCTGTCACTTTATTTGACTAAATGTGTTTACTTATACATTTAATAGGTTTACACCTTCTGTCCATATGTGTTTTTTATTTAAAACATTTGATTAACTTTTGGTTCACATTTCAATAAATTGTATTTGTATTTGCACTCCTTTTGTCCATTATTCTTACTGAAAATGTTAGATTACACATTCACATCTGACTGAAGATTGGCCCCATTTATTTGAGACGTTGCAAACTCTGCGGTACAAGGCACAGGTGATGTGAAGCTCATAAAGTGAGGCAAATAGAAATAATCAGCTGATGGAGTGTAGATGTGGAAATAGGTGCATTCGATCAGCTGACTGTGTTTTCACAATAAAAGTAGTTTATTAGTGAATGTCCTGTACTGGTCTTAAAATCTCATAACATCAGCTTTTAATGTTCCTCTTGGATGTTCTTCTGGACCCTCAGAGAAGGAGAAAATGTCGTGTCTTTCAGGCATGTCCTTTCCTAACAAAAATGACAGGAAACATAAAACATATTATTGCAGAATAAGTGTGTTATTTATGAAAGCAGTGTGTTTGTGTGTTTAGGGGCTGTAGATATAATTATTTTGTAATTGTAATGTTGTTTTTATTTCAACAGTGAGCTACAAAGACAATCAGATTAAGAATGAACAGTATGAAGTTCATCAACATTGAAATATATGTTATTACCAAAATAATATTTAACTGTTATCAAAACGTAGTGCAGCTGTAGAAGCTTGCTCTGTTGTCTCACTGAGAGAATCACTTTTACCACGTTTTTTGCAGACAATATTGAGAGATAAATAGTAGCAGTTCTCACTATGTGTTAAATATCTTTGCCTTCAATACATTAAATTAGAAAGCTGACAAAGTCATATTGCTAAATATCTAAATGTAACTTTTTGCATGGAAAAAACCCTCAACTTCACTGATGTGTAGGTGATCTAGTATTTAGTATTGTTTCATGGAATGTATATCAGTGTATTCAAGTCAATACTTCATTCATTTAAACCAATATCTTTCTTGATTCTTTGTACAGTATGAAAAAATAGTCTTTGTACCTGAGCTGAAGTTCACTGCTGTGAGGAGTCCAGTTCTGTCTCTCACTCTCTGGTCCAGCCTGTCTGCATCACCTGGACACCTTAAACAAACAGATATATATGTAAAGTACCATGTGTACAAACAATATAACTGATTCTCTTCTGTTGAACATGTTGGATTGTGTATTGTCCGAGTCAGGGGCCTTTTTATTTTACTGTAACTTTGGAAGTTGTGTTACCAATGCTTACTGTTTATTTGATACCCATTTGGTAATGCAATTAATAAAAACAACAAGGTTTGGGTTCGTTCTTCAGATGACTGTGACGTTAACGTGTAAGCTCAATAATGAACTCCAGCTCAACCAACCATATTGTAATATCTAAGTAATCATCTTGAAATATGACATTAATAATTGTAATATACACACATCTTATTGTGAGGTTGATTTCACATATACTACTTCGACATTAGCTTGTCTACATACTTGAGCATAGCCAATTTAAATTAACCTTAGCGATGCATACAGTTCCTATCTACATAATAAAATATCTCTCTAAGTTACAAGGATGACCTTATTTTATCAACCTCAAACAGAAGCCGTTTGTTCAACAGTATTATCCCACTTAACGCTTAACACTTTCTATTTCATTTTAACCTTTATATATACAGTCTATGGTTTTAACTTGGAGGCTACGATTAGCATCGTTAGCACCGATGTAGCTACCACTCGCTTACACGCTAACCCAAGCCTTACCATTCATTACGTAGCTGATTAAAATCATTAACACATAAATAAAGCACTCGAATTTCACTTACCGCATTCATGCACCGTCTGTTTTAACCGCAGAGCGAGTCACAATTGTCCGATATATAAGCATGAAGAACAAACAACCACGGCCGGGGTCAAGTTGTGTTCCCTGGATGAGCTGAGCAGGCAGAGTCCCTGTAGCTTCACGGAGCAGGTAGCAGAGAGACAAGAAGCTAGCAGCAGCAGTCACTTCACAGAGCTGTCACTCAATGTGACCACGCCCTAATATATGCATAACTTTAAGGCTTAATATTAATTAAGTTCTGATAAGCTTATGAGAAAATGTGATCACTTAAAAAGGTTTCATTGACCAAAACTAAATAGTTAAGACTTTCAAAGAAAATCCTAAAATGGCCAGACTTGCAGCGATCTAAAACTTGATAGGAAGAACAAGACTTAAGGTAGGGTAGGTAATTCACTTCAGAAACACTTTTTGTTATATTCCATGGAATGCTCTTAACATCCCGATAGCAATGAATATCTTAAATGCTTTGACAATAAATATGTGCAAATATTTCATTTCAAGCTGTGGCGCTGTAAAAAGCTAGTCCAATTATCTGCCCCGGGCCTAACTGCCTGTCAGCCTTCCATCTCGTGCACAAACTTATCTCGTGCCCTCATTGGTCATGTGCGTGTTTGTGTGTGTTGGAGGAGGGGCTCTGTAAGGAAGTCTGAAGGAAGGGGCATGTTTTTTTCGTTTTTGTTTTACTCTAGCTGGTTTCTCCATTCTTACCTACCCTACCTTTAATATGATGAAACTCATTTGACACAGGGCTTAGACTAATACAAAAAAATAGGAACCAGCAAAAACAACTCAGTAACTCCATTGTCAGCATATGTTCTGTAATGACCAAATAAATGAACTGTACTAGTTGTATAGGATTTTTAGATTATGATAGATAGATTTGAGGAACAAATACTCATACATACACACACACACACACACACACACACACACACACACACACACACACACACACACACACACACACACACACACCATCATGCGTTTCCTAGACAGCATCTCTTTCGGGATAGGACCATCAAAAGGCTGACTGGTCCTGCAAATGGAATTATCTCCACCATGAATGGGGATGATGCTCATCTAATTCACTGCCTGTGTGTGTCAGGTTCTGCTTTTGTGTGTTTGTGTGTGTATGTGTGTATGTCCAGCCTCACGATGGGATGTGTTGGAGCGTCTGTCTGAGGGGATGACTGTCAACGCCATCGGCACCCTTATCTCGCTGACGTCTCCATTACTGTCGTCTGAGGTGGGACTTTAGCGCTGTCTGCTGTCACTCTGTAGTCACACAAACACACACACACACACGAGAAAGGAATGCCAATACACACAACATCACACACTAACACCAGAACACGCAGGATCTCACTCAAAAACCAAATTTCAACGCAAACATGAATCATTCTTCGTAAAATAAGTGTGTTTTCCTTTCAGTGTTACATTACAGGGTCTTTGCCATGTGGCCTGGAGCTGTGGACAGGGTCATGTGTCTCCATCGAGGGAAGTGGACAGCAGATCGCTCATATTCAAAGACAAAGAGCCCGACCGTCACCTCATACCTTCAGTTCCCGCCCAGTGCTTTGAACTGCTTCCTGTGTCATTTCCTGTCCACCAATCAGGGGTCAGGAGAGGTCGATGAGAGGTAACCTGAGCGTGTGAGAATAAGGGAGGCAGACTGTTTTCTTACAAAGGCTCAAGTGTATGTTGAGCATATTGAGTCCTTTTATATTAAAAATCAATTGAACTTTATTTATTAATTTTTTACTCTGACGTTATTTGATTACATCACACATTGGCTCAAAATACACACATGCATAAACAGGACTTATATGCATGGATAACTGCGCGTGGGGGAAGTTGTGGGTTGCCTTGATCAAGGATACAACGAAAATGTAGGAAAATACACAAGAAGCCTGAACAGGCCTCCTTGAGCTAGAGTCCACACTTGAACCCAAGCCAAGTCCAATTTCAAGTCAATTGTAGGATAATGCTGTTTCATGAACGTCGATTTTGGATCAGTTGGGATAACATTGTAATCACCAAAAGATAATTTCTGGTGTCTGAAACCACAGTGACATTTGTAAAACAAGAGAGAAAGAAAGTAAGGGGTTAGATGATTGGACACAAGCCAACAAATGTAACTCAATATAGAGCACTTTGAGATAAAGGACTAAAGTCGATACTCTGGTAAGGCATTTCCTTTATTGCCTTAAATGTTTTTCAGAAACATAACAACTTTAATTGTACTCTCAAGATGTGACAGTATGGTTTAGAAGAAATGTTTTGTTTTGATTCAAAATGGTGGACGGTGAAGGAATTAGGAAATAAGCAATATGATCACCGAATATTGGTCCATATTAAATCAGAGCTGCATTGTAAGATGGTTTGATCGCGTAAACCAACAATGACACTGGTACGAGACTCTTCTGCTCTCGTTCTGTGTTTTGTTCGCAAATGCCATGAGAGGCATGGGGAGGGGGCGATGTCTTTACTTCACAAATGACTTTTCTCTATTGTAAGGATAAAGTGGCAAGTTCAGATAATATATATATAGTAGAGAAATGGGAGAGACGTCACCTGTCCTTCCTGCAGTGGCTCACAGTTTAATGGCTGCTGTAAAACAATCACCAGTTTACCAGGAAATACAATACACAAGCTGTAAAAATGTCCAGGCTACATGCAGAAAGTAAGGCTTGTTCATTCTTACCAAAGCCGGGAGGCCAATAATGAAGTGCCTCAAACTGCAGTTCATCTAGTGGCCAGTAGGAGCAGTCTGCAGAAGGGAACAATTTCCATAGACCCCCATGTTAAAATGCCCAACTTTAAAGCTGAAATAAACATGTTTACATCGTGGTTAAAAAAAACATATTCTCTGTATAGTTAGATTCCCACTTCATGACTATGGAAGGGGGAACTATTGGGGGGTGAATTTTTTCTCAACTCATCTGTTTAATTAATATTCAGTCTTAAAGTTATGCATAAATTAGGGCGTGGTCACATTGAGTGACAGCTCTGTCCAGTGACTGCTGCTGTTAGCTTCTTGTCTCTCTGCTAGCAGCTCCGTGATGCTGCTGGGACTCTGCCTGCTCAGCTCATCCGGGGGACATAACTTGAACTCAGCCGTGTTTGTTTGTTCTTCATGCTTATATCGGACTATTGTGACTCGCTCTGTGGTTAAAACAGACGGTGCATGAATGCGGTTTTGCGGTAAGTGAAATTTGAGTACTTTATTTGTGTTTATGATTTTAATCAGCTACGTAATTAATGTTAAGGCTTGGGTTAGCGTGTAACCGAGTGGTAGCTAGCTACATCTGTGCTAACGATGCTAATCGTAGCCTCCAAGTTAAAACGAAATAGAGAAGTGTTAAGTGGGATAATACTGTAGAACAAACGGCTTCTGTTTGAGGTTGGTAAAATAAGGTCATCCTTGTAACTTAGAGAGATATTTGATTATGTAGGTAATTGTATGCATCACTAAGGTTAATTTAAATGTGCTATGCTCGAGTACAGTGGTGAGCCGTGACTTTTATACCTAGGCCCTCTGACCCCCACCCCTTCCCTCGAGTTATTACAGCGTATACTTCAGCGGACTATCAAAACAACGGCCCGGGGTGCAAAACGCATCAATGAAAGCGACCCTCTACCACACAAAACAACACCTGTAAATAACCCTATTTGTGTTCTTTGACATTGAAAAGGATATTGCATTGTGTTTGTTACTTTCGTTGCAGTTGTATGTCTTAAGTGTAATTTGGTATGCTTTTATTTTGAAGGCGAGTTAACGCTGTTGACAGGAAGTTTTTGTTGCTATGGAAACAAGAAAAGTTTCACAGCGGGCGGAACTTGTCATAAAGTCCGCGATAATAACACCCACCCATTTAGAGGGAAGATATGATTGGTCAATTGTACTGTCATTTGACATTACTCTCTCGTTCAGTTACCATGGAGAGGCGAAGTCACGCCCATCTACTTCCGGACCATGGGACCCCGGAAGCGAAAAATTGACATTGAATTCAATGGAGAGAGAACACGTATCTTTTGATCCCGTTTGAATTGTGCCACGAACTACACATATGATGTTTGTCAATCTTAAACAATCATTTCCATGTCAAAAAAGTCACATTTTGTCATAAAACTGCTGAAATATAAGACTATGAAAAATACGCTACTACAAAGACTACAAATCCCAAATCCCATTCTGGGTCGCGTAAGTGATGTCACAGGCATGCTCGGTGATTTATAATAAGACTCGTAATTAAAGCAAAGAAGAAGAAGATCTCATAACTGATTTATTCCCTCCAATAAATTATAGATCGCTAAAAATAAATTCACTTTTACAAGATGCCTGTGTGCTTTGTACCAGGTTGTAGTCATACAAGTGATCATACCACTTGCTCCTTCTATCGATTCCCGTCTGATGAAAGGACCAGGAGTCGCTGGATCAGACATATCAGGTAATATCATAGGTAATATACATGTTGTGCATGGAACATAGTCAAGTTAGCTACCTAGCTAGTAGCGACGAGTAGCGAGCACGTTAGTTAGCATTACATTACTTAGCCTTGTCATTTTTAGTAGCCTTACCATGAAGTTATTATTTTATTACATGAAGTAAACCAAAATGTTAAACAGTAACCAAACATGATGGTAAGTATTTCGTGAAACTTTTGAAGAGGAGCCTACTGCGCCCTCCACCGGGTGCTAAGGAAGCAGTTCAGGGAGAGTCGAAGGCAGGCAGGGAGCTTTGCATGACATTCTTCTGGACGTGTTTCATTGTGATGACAATCTGTTTGTTGGAAAGACAGTCGTTGTGTGCTTATTGAGAGAAAATTGTTAGAAGAGATAATTATTCAAAGTGTTGTTACTGACCTTTTTCTCTTTTATTTTCTTTACCTCACCTGTAACTGCTGAGACGTTGAGGAACATGCACACTGGACTGACCTGCTCTGGCAACCTGATTTCCACTGTACGTAATAGTATTTGGTTATGGTATATTATTTATATACATCAAAGGCACAATGCACCCCCAGAGACACACATGTATTGAGTGTGATATTTTGCATAGGTCATGTGAAATCATCTTTACATACTAGAAAACTGTAGGAGCGGCAACTTGTTTTGAAATTGAATTTTTAATATCCGATAATAAAGTTGATCTGTTTTCTTTATTCTTCTCTCTTCCCATCTCCATCCATCACCATTCTCTGTTCCTGCAGGTCCTGCTTGCTAATCAATGCTCATATTTTTTTACACAATTACAAATAAAGTCATTGTATTGTATGACATGAAGTTGTGCTTCATTCGGAGTCAATAATAAATTAATTCTGCCTTCAACTGCGCAATGATTGTGGACTGCACCGACATCCATGTAGCTGCCCCCTAGTAAGATGAACCAAGCAAAGAGGGTCCCCATCATGCCCAAGGACATCCAGCTGGCCCCTCCGCATCTGCGGAGAGAGGGCTTAGACTGACCTGAGACCAGCACACCCAAACACAACAGCTCTTTTAAGAGCCACCTACATTTTCAAAGAGTTGCAATCCTACGTTATTATAATGATTAAACTGGTTCATGTATCACTTAGTTTACTGAACCGTGATGAATGAAAGAAATTAGTGAGGTAGTGGTTTACTGAAGTTACAAAGACATTAATATATGAGTAACAGGTCAGTGTAAACACAAGCTTCTGTCAATTATGGATCATTCAAACTATATAAAAATATGTAATAAAGT
The DNA here is from genome assembly GCF_902827175.1 of Gymnodraco acuticeps. Lineage (NCBI taxonomy): Eukaryota > Metazoa > Chordata > Actinopteri > Perciformes > Bathydraconidae > Gymnodraco > Gymnodraco acuticeps. The sequence continues at coordinate 2,080,357 of NW_022991705.1, forward strand.
TCTAAAACAAGTATTCGGTATATTCCTTGATAGCTTTTGGAGAAGGTTGTTTTTAAGTTTACTAAAATCTATCGTTTCAACTGTTTCACTTTATAAAAAGGGAACAGGTGAGTAGAGCATCATTGAGTTTCTTATTCTGTCAGTAAATTATCCAAATGATTGTTTTTCATTATTTTAGTCAACCCTAAACAAATTGATTGTACCTTTTAATGATGACCTTACATGGTCGGCAAAGTTAAATTAACTTCAGAAAATCAAATCTGTTCTGAGAAAAAACTAATAAATGTTTAAAGATAGGAACTTGCCATCCCACTGAAAAACAGTCCGTAGAGATTTAAAGGCGTAGTTGTAGTTCAGTCCAACGTTTCATTTGGATTCATTTGACAACAGTCAACTATTTTCATAAAGAATATATATATTTTTCAAAGTCAACTTTATTGTCAATCTTACTCAGTTTGAGAGATCAAAAAGACGTTTAAATAAAATTATACAATTTACAGATATGTATACAAATATATATATCCTATATACACCATCATGTATAATGATGGTGTATGATGTAGAAGGAAGTGTGGTAGATAACAAGTAAATATAGAGTTACATACAGATCCATGTTGCAGCAAAAGATGGAATAACTAAGAAGCACGCAGTATAATAATAATTACATGCAACAATTAAATAACTGCTCAGCATCTCCACCACAATCCCAATCTGCTGTGTCCTGTTTTCCTCTCCTCTGCATAACACCCCATCACACATACGAAACACAACGCAGAGTCCGAGGGTGTTAAGAGTATGTTTATTGAAATGTCCTCCTCTCTACTGGCCAACACAGGGAGCATATGCTGGGTGTAGAATTGTTCCAGGAGGAGGAGATTTCCATGCCATGCAGGGTCTTTGGGGATGGGGATGATGATCGCCTCCTTCGTGGTCCACACAACAAAGTAGCAGAGACTCCGGTCTGTGATGTGCAGCTGCCCTTGGACCTGGTGCCAGTATGGGTGATTCTCCTTGAGAATATATGACCCACCCTCCTCACGGAGACAGAAGGATGGTAACTGGACTGCCTCCGCGATGGTCATGTTCCTCTGGCTGTGTGGACACTTCACCTCCAGCAGGGCAGATGGCTGCACAAGTCCATCGGGTGATGCTCCCAAAACACCCGACTCACTCACAAAGAGACCAGACTCGATTCGAACACTGTCACTTGATAGGCCTCCACAAAAGCCTTCGGCCTCGTTTACAACCCCCCAGTTGACAGTTGGCGATGTCTCTGGCCAGTGGGTTGTATGTCTCCTCTCGCTGTTGGTAAAGTTGAGACACTGGCTGGACTACTTTGGAAGTGCCAGGCTTCCTCCACTGGCACTCAACATCTGTAGAGCTGATCTGCCACATGGCAAATATTGCCAATGCTGCAGCGTGGCTGCATTTGTACATCTCCTGTGCACAATCACAGACAGCGCTCTGCATCGCGCCATCGTCTCCCATGCAGATCTGTAAAAATAAAGTAAGTACCATTTGTTAGCATGCTATAATAGATTGAATGAGCAATAATGCAAGGATGGTCCGGATCTGGGGGTGGGAGGGTTTATTTTTCCATAGTTTTGTCCTCTTGTCTGTTATTATTGTTTGTTTTTTTTGTAATTTGTGTTGTATTGGTTGTGATTGTACATTGTATTTTTCTAAATGTGTATGAATACATTTTTGAAAAACATTTGATCAACAATAAAAAAGGATTTGGTCAGGATCTAGACTCAGTGTGTAGTTTATTAATTAATCAATGCTCTCTACATTAGGAAAACACATACCAGTGTACCAGAGGGAGTCACACACAGCTGTGCCTAGATAACCAAAATCCTTGAATCGACACACAGCAAATAAACTCAAATGACACAACGAGAAAAAGGAGATAACACATACAGTATAGTCGATATAAAACGAAGTTAGATAAAACGAAGTTCTTAAGGAGAAAACTAGTTGCTAAAACAAAACACGTTAGTGTACCTTGTTAGCTAATGTTAGCTAGCTGACATTAACGTTACACATTGCACTCATATTACTCACCGAAACCTTGTAAAGCCGGTCCCGCATGCTGGCTCTTACAGAACCGACTAACTCCCCTTTCATATAGGTACAGCTCTCAACGTGCCCAGACTTGTAGTGATTTTCACCTCGTAAAATACTTTTATTCTCATTCTGAAAGAATGTGGTGAAATGTGCTAACGTGACGGCCATCTTTATGTTGGTGACGCGTATTGTGCGAGACGAGAGACCTGTAGTTCACTGAGCGGTTTCACACGAAAAAATGTGTAACTTCACAGTTTTACGACACATTTTTATTTTTTTGACTTGCAAAATGTTCTTTTAAATTGACAAACATCATATGTGTCATTCGTGGCACAATTCAAACGGGATCAAAAGATAACCTTTCTCTCTCCATTGACTTCAATGTATAATTTTCCGCTTCCGGGGTCCCATGGAGGCTTTCGGAAGGGGAGGGACTTCGCCTCTCTATAGCGGGGCCCTCTGTGAATTCATAGCTGGACCGCCTGGACGTCCAACAGCTCCTCTCTTCACAGTAACTCGCAGAGACGAGCTTCTTTCATTTAACCCTTCACATTCCAACAGAAACTGAATAGGCAGATTCTAACTGGATTTATTTCTTTGGAAATGTTATTTTAAATACAATTAAATCAAGTTATTTTGGTAAAACTAATGAAAAATATAACTAAAAAAATATTTTAAAAAGAATACATTCTTTTTTTTAATGTTTTTAAATATTATTTTGTAAAATATCTTAGGCCCTCACAGAGGGCCTAGCGTTCCCTGACGGCTCGTCACTGCTCGAGTATGTAGACAAGTTAACGTCAACGTAGTGTATGTAAAATCAACCTCACAATAAGATGTGTGTACAGTATATTACAATTATTATTGTCATATGTCAAGATGATTACTTAGATATTACAATATGGTTTGTTGAGCTGGAGTTCATTCTTGAGCTTACACGTTAACGTCACAGTCATATCTGAAGAACGAACCCAAACATTGTTGTTTTTATTAATTGTATTACAAAATTGGTATCAAATTAATAGTTAGCATTGGTAATACCAATGCTAACTACTTATTTACAATACACAATCCAACATGTTCAACAGAAGAGAATAAGTAGGCTACATTGTTTGTACTTTACATATATATCTGTTTGTTTAAAGTGTCCAGGTGATGCAGAGAGGCTGGACCAGAGAGTGAGAGACATAACTGGATTCAGCAGTGAACTTCAGCACAGGTACAAAGACTCTTTTTTTTCACTAAGAAACTATACTTTTATTGTGAAAACAAAGATCTGCACACCGAATATTTTTGTAGTCTATCAGGACCATCGTTTGTTTGTGACGCTGCACCTCAGAGAAGGTGTGTTTATTGTCAGGCTTATAAAGTGTGGCGAAAAACATAGTCAGCTGATCGAATGCACCTATTTCCACATCTACAGGTGCATCTCAATAAATTAGAATATCGTGGAAAAGTTAATTAATTTCATTAATTCAATTCAAATTGTGAAACTCTTATATTATATGGATTCATTACACACAAAGTGAAATATTAGCCCAGGTTGCTTTGATAGCGGCCTTCAGCTCGTCTGCATTGTTGGGTCTCGTGTCTCTCTTCTTCCTCTTGACAATACCCCATAGATTCTCTATAGGGTTCAGGTCAGAGGAGTTTGCTGGCCAATCAAGCTCAGTAATTCCATGGTCACTAAATCAGGTCTTAGTACTTTTGGCAGTGTGGGCAGGTGCCAAGTCCTGCTGGAAAATGAAATCAGCATCTCCATAAAGCTTGTCAGAAGAAGGAAGCAAGAAGTGCTCTAAAATGTCCTGGTAGACGTCTGCGTTGACTTTGGACTTGAGAAAACACAGAGGACCAACACCAGCAGATGACATGGCTCCCCAAATCACCACTGACTGTGGAAACCTCACACTGGACTTCAAGCTACTTGGATTGTGTGCCTCTCCACTCTTCCTCCAGACTCTGGGACCTTGATTTCCAAATGAAATGCAAAATGTACTTTCATCTGAAAAGAGGACTATGGACCACTGAGCAATAGACCATTTATTGTTCTCCTTAGCCCAGGTAAGACACTTCTGATGTTGCCTCTGGTTTGTGTCTCTGGTGACACGAGGAATGCGACAGTTGTAGCCCATGTCCTGGATACGTCTGTGCGTGGTGGCTCTTGATGCACTGACTCCAGCCTCAGTCCACTCCTTGTGAAGCTCCCCCAAATGTTTGAATGGCCTTTGCTTGACAATCCTCTCAGGTCTACGGTCATCTCTGTTGCTTTTGCAGCTTTTCCTACCACACTTTTACCTTCCTCTCAACTTTCTATGATTATATTTGGATACAGCACTCCGTGAACAGCCAGCTTCTTTATCAATGACCTTTTGAGGCTTAAACTCCTTGTGGAAGGTGTCGATGACTGTCTTCTGGACAACTGTCAAGTCAGCAGTTTTCCCCATGATTGTGAAGCCTGCTGAACCAGATTGAGACCATGTAAACGCTCAGGAAACCTTCGCAGGTCTTTTGAATCTACAATATTGAACTTTATCACAATATTCAAATTTTCTGAGATACTGATTTTTGGGTTTTCATTAGCTGTAAGCCGTAATCATCAAGATTAACACAAATAAAGCCTTGAAATATTTCACTTTGTGTGTAATGAATCCATATAATATATGAGTTTCACTTTTTGAATTGAATTAATGAAATGAAATAACTTTTTCACGATATTCTATTTTATTGAGATGCACCTATACACTCCATCAGCTGATTATTTATATTTGCCTCACTTTATGAGCTTCACATCACTTGTGCCTTGTACCGCAGAGTTTGCAACGTCACAAATAAATGGGGCCAATCTTCAGTCAGATGTGAATGTGTAATCTAACATTTTCAGTAAGAATAATGGACAAAAGGAGTGCAAATACAATTTATTGAAATGTGAACCAAAAGTTAATCAAACATGTTTTAAATAAAAAGCACATATGGACAGAAGGTGTAAACCTATTAAATATATAAGTAAACACATTTAGTCAAATAACGTGACAGACTAGGCCTGTGCAGTTGGTATCAGCTATGCCCAGCATGGGCTCCTCCATCAGGCCTGGTCCTCCTCGCTGAGGAAAGATCCTCAGTCCTCTCCGGCCAACCAACAGACAGGACGTCCAACACACGGAGGTTTCTCCCTGAAGTCTCTGCAGCTCACTGGACACCACGCTGTCTCAATCCATCCACACTGAATATGAGAGGGGAAAAATGCTTTAGACAATAAGAAATATAAAGTTAACCGTTGAGTTGCTCAGTTTTTTTAGATTGTCAATACTATTACTGTATAACTAATATCTCAGGTTAAGAGGCACCTTAAAATAAAGATTGGTCTTTAAATACATTTAGTTGATTTTGTCTTTTTAATTGTTTGTCTAAAGTTAAGGATCTAGAACTGGTACTTAGTTTTAATGATACAGTCTGGTTATTATGCTGTTTGGAGGAGGCCTCACAGGTAAGAGCACTAACTAGCTACCATCACATGTACCTTAGCTTGACTTACATTTATTAAACGTCTAATTAAGTGATATCAAAATATAAATAACTAATGTCATGCAAACATATTAATATTTGCTTGATTCCAGTGTTGAATTTAGCACAATTGCATACAAACATTAAGGGATTTGAAGATTCTGAAGTATTATGCAAAAAACTCAATAACTTAGATTATTATTTATAGTTTTGCTGAATAGTTTCATGTCCGCTTACCTTAGAAACGTAAAATGCGACGGCATGTTAGCTTAGCTTGGTAGCTTCAGCTAGCTGTGGAGCTTCCAGCTGGATGGCAGCAGGTCCCGCCTCGGCTCCGCCTCTTTGCCCTTATTTGGATCAGGCTGGAGCAGGCGGGAGTTAGACTGTGACTTCACTGTCGATACGTTAGTGGCCGACACCGCCTGCTTTAGGCTTCTCTGTAGGGCTGCACGATTCTTGCTCAAATGTGAATCACGATTTTCCTCTATAAGAATTGAGATCACGATTCTCACACGATTCTCATCGTTTCAATGAAAATATTTATTGCAAAAAAAAATTGAAACAGACAACATTTCAACACGAATTCCACCAGCCTGCTGTGTGGTCATTAAAGATTCTTATCTAATCTAATATAATTCGTCTCTCTCGTAAAAAAAACATAACTTAACAAAAGGATTAACTTAAATACTGCAGTCAACTACTGAATATAAAAACGGAACAGAACATAAAGTTACAGCTTTAGAATAGATGTAAATAAAGCCTAGCTGCCTAGCTACTAGCACAGTCCATCTACTGCACTAAGATTCTTGGCTAAGAACACCAACATGTCGACATTCTAAGGTTTCAGGGAGGAACGCAGGCAAGTTACAATGTTCCCCCCTGTACTGAAAGCCCTTTCTGGAGGGCTACTGGTCGCAGTAATACATAAGTATTTCCTGGCAAGCATGGACAATCTTGGGTATTGTCCCTTGTTGTCATTCCACCACTTTAAGGGGTCATCTTCGCTGTCGATATTTCTTGAGAGTAGATATGCGCCTAGTTCCATGTCGACAACTTGCTCGACTTCAGGTGCAGCTGCCTCGTTCCCCTTTGCTACTTTAAAAAAGCTGCCTAAGGTCTTTCTCTTCTTCCCACCAGGGGGGGGCGTGGCACTGGAGGAAGCTGTGGTGGGAGTGAGGCTGAGACTCTCCTTGAAAAGGGAAAATAGAATTTAATAAAAAGGTTAACCTTAATATTCTACACTTGATAACTTAAGTAATATATCAGCAGTTAAATACTAAGGTTGATAAACTAAATAAATGTTCCCAATTAATATAAACAGTTACCATAGTAACGATGCTAGTCATCTCATCCTTCAGTCTGGTCTTGACAGTGGTTTTGTTGTCCTCGCTGACATAGTCCAGTTTGAACCTTGGATCCAGACTTGTAGCTATGTCGAGCAGCGCCTGTGTCTTTGGATCACTGTACTTCTCCTGAAGGTACTGCAGGATGGTTGTTTCAATCGAGCGAGCGAATGCAGGGTCGTCTTCCTTCACTGCTATCAGTGATTCGAAGAGGTGGAGGACTGGCTTCACAGAGGAGACAGACACATATTGCTCCCCTGAGAGCGCATCTGTGAATTCTGCCAGTGGTGTTAGTGTCTTGTCAATCACATCAAGAACCTGTATGTCTTGCCATGTCAGAATGTTACCTCTAGCGAACTTGTTCCGGTCAGTGTTCCGGGCGAGAACTCGTGTAATGGCCTCTTGTTGTTCAAGGACCCTGTTGACCATAGCTAGACGGGATCCCCATCTTGTTTGGCACTCCGTTTTGAGCTTGTGGTCAGGTAGATTGAGGTCCTTTTGTGCTTGTGCAAGCTCTCTCTTCCGCTTCCAGCTGTGACTGAAGCAGCTCACTATCTTTTTGCAGACCCCCATAGCACGGCTGATTCGTTCATCTTTCATTGAATTCTCTAGAGAGAGAGAAACAATGTTCAACTTTGCTGTAAAAACATGACAAACAAATTATGGTTTAAAATGGTAAAAAAATATATATATAGCCTACATATAACAGTAATTCATTAAGGCATAGCTAAAATGTAATGCACAGTAAAATCCTCACTATAGGGCATAGCAGTGGCAGCCATGTTCTGGTTCCATCATTCCAGACCCCATTAATTTTTCCCATAGAGATTTTCTAAAATATTTATATCAATTAATTTAAGGCTAGAATCAAGCCATCCAGGATACTGGTGAATCATGACCATAACACATTTGATTCTATGAAAAATGAATGAATATTTAATTATATGATATTCTACATTTAATAAATACCCTTTGTTTTGCGGTTTTAACTTCTTTTTTTCCACAAAATCAAACGTGTTATGGTCATGAATCACCAGTATCCTAGATGGCTTGATTCTAGGCTTAAAATAATTTATATAAATATTTTTGGAAATCTCTAAGGGAAAAATGTATGGGGTCTGGAAAGATGGACTATAATATTTAGACTATACATTACAATTTTAAAATGGTGGTAATTAGTTAAATGAAATAAGATTTATTTTTTTAAATACATAAACATGTTCAGTACAATATTGACAGTTAATTTAACTCTACACTCTCAGACTTAAATGAACAGAGGACTTTACTGTGGGATGGATTGTACTCAGCTCACCTATAGCCAGATGTAGCCTGTGGTCAAAACACTGGAGCCTTGTCCAGTTGTTTATGTCGGATGCTTTTATGATGTTTGATCCACTATCTGTAGTGATGCACACCATCCTTTTCGGATCCAAGCTCCAGGACTGGAGACTTTCCATTAGTCCCACTGCAATTTCGTCGCCCGTGTGGTCCACGGGGAAGAAAGCTGTCTGTAGGCACCGACTTTTCATGGTGAAATCACTGGTGATGAAATGCACCGTCAGGCTCATATATGGTTCCATGGTACGACTGGACCACAGGTCAGTTGTTGTCGCAAAGTGCTGGACATCTTTCAGTTCTGTCTCGACTGTGGTTCGAGTCTTGTAGTACATGGCAGGCAATGCAGTACGTGAAAAGTAGTTGCGGGAAGGCACTGAGTACCGCTTATCCAACGTCTTCATCAAGTTCTTGAACCTTTCATTTTGAACTGTATTTATTGATGCCATATCCTTAGCCAAGTAAAAGGTGATGGCTTTCGTTATCTCTTTGTGCCTTCGTGAGCTGTGTGCATATGGTGTTCCGCTGAATAACGTTTGGCTTATGGATGTTTGCGTCGTTGTCTGCGGGTTTGATATTTTTTTCGGGTTGTCGTTCTTTGCTAAAGTATACTGTATTTTATGGTGACGTTTTAGATGATTTAATAGGTTTGTGGTGTTACCTGACGTCGTTGCGACGATGCGAGAACAATGCTTACAGTGGACGACTTTTTGTAAGTCATCATCAGGATCAAATCCAAAAAAGTTCCACACGCTGGATGAATGTGGTCCTTTTTTTGGCACAAGCACAACTTTCCTCTCGCCAGAGTCGCCACCGGGATTTTCATCGGTGTCATTGTCCTCGACCTGCTGCTCGTAACTAATTTCTGTGTCACTCATTTCTGTTTTTGTTGTAATCAGTGCTAAATTGCTAAAACTTCTGTAAACATACTGCCGGCTCCTGCCCTCACGTGTTGCAGTCAGTGAGTGTTGCCAGGTATACTCATTATAAGCCACATTGGGATAATCTTTCTGTAAAGTTGCTTGGTAGTAAGTATTAAGTAATAATGGTTGTTGCGGTTTTGAGATTGTAGATTATTATTTTAAAATAGCCGACCCGACATATATAGGTTTAAAGTCATGTTCTTTTGCGCTTGTTTTCATAGACCTGGTTGCTTATTCCTTCCGCAAAAACTGGCAACCCTAGTGGCTGCAGCGTTAACACTGCATGAGAGGAGGAGAGACAGACAGAACATTACCATTTGCATGCGATCATGGTACTTTAATGTTAAATGTATAGAGTATATTTGCTTTACATCGTTTAAGTATGATTGACATTGCAAGTTGGTATTATTCAGAAGCAAAATAATAAAAAATAAAAAAATCAGCATGACGTCATAGGATCGCCGTAATTTAGAAATGAGATCGCATAGGTGTCTGAATCGAGATCATGATCTTTTTTCGGTTAATCGTGCAGCCCTACTTCTCTGCAACTCTGCAGAATCCTATGGGTGACGTCACGGACCCTACATCCATTTATAGTCTATGATTCTTACCCACACCCAGTAGGCTACTTGTGATTGTGTGTGTCTAACTGTGCGAGAGGGGTCTGCCTGCAGACCTCCACTCTCAGGACTGTTCCGGTGCAGACCTCCACTCTCAGGACACCTCCACTCTCAGGACAGGAAGTGCACGCTAAGAATTCCAAAATAAAATCACCACTATCAGTACAGTGCCACTTTCCAAACAGGAAATGCACGCAAAATACAAAATAAAATCGTATCGTGATGGATCGTGTCCGTATATATCTATATATATATAGATATATACGGACACCTTGTATTGTTGTTACTATCAGTACAGCCGCAGCGCCACTTTCCGAACAGGAAATGCACGCAAATACAAAATAAAATCGTACTGACACTTATTATCTATATATATAGATATATATTTATTTATATATATAAATACGACATCTTGTATTTTAGTTACACCCGCTAGACAACAGTGGAAGGTTCGAGAAACAACCGTGTTTGCCGGGTGCACCGCGGCGGAGGTGGGGAGGTTCCAGCTGGGAACCTCCACCCCGCTGCGGGACCCGTGAGACCCCTGGACGGTGCGTCTTGGTCACGCTTCATATCGGCCGGCCCGGGAAGGAAGAGACACGCAGAGTGGGGGAAGTCCCCCACCCCAACGCAGCACACCCTCCCGGCCATCAGAGTCGAACCCGCAGTTCGGAGGAACCGACCACCAGAGCACCGGCACTAGGCCGGGCCGGCGTGGAGGCCCTCCGACAGTGGGTCGCGTTTGCCATTCGATCAGTGAGAGGAGAAAAATGCCACAAAAATTGTCAAAATCCGTTAATATATGGATGAGTGCTGCTGGACACAGGCCGTGGGGGGTCACCCGAGACCGGGCAATGTCCCCGGTAGAAACCGGGTGAAATAGCCAAAAAAAAAAAAAAAAAATAATAGGCACTCGTGAGGCGGGCAGAGTCCCCTGTCAACTCCCGTTACATTCGTCCATGGTGTCATTTGAGCGAAAAACATTTACGAGAACTAGGCTGGGGGGTCAAAAGGGCTTGACCAAGGCCGACCCAAAGTGCACGGTGGGCGGACTCATCACCTCCGTGATGAGTCTCCATTGTGATTTGAAAACTTCCATCAAACGAGTCCTTCGGTGGGCGGGAAAAAAAACGCGTCAGAATCGTCACTTCCTGTACTGACAGTGGAGGTGTCCTGAGAGTGGAGGTCTGCACCGGAACTGTCCAGAGAGTGGAGGTCTGCAGGCAGGCTCCCATGAACTGTGCTGTATGTACCGAGACACAGTTCTGATTCTTCTGTATTTCTCTTATTGGCATTTCAGACAGGATGATCAGCTTTAACGTCCTAAATACAGGCTACATTTTTTGTTCTGTAACCTGGAAGAAAACTCTGCAGCAATATTAAACATTGTTTGTCACTAACAGAGGAAAATACCTATGCAGAAAGTCAGGATGATAAAATGTTTCAAAATGTTTTAAAGGAATACAAAATGTTCACACATAAACAGGCTTGTTATTATTAACTTGATTAAGTAGAGATTGACACAGTAGTGGTCAACCAATAAACTAAGGAGTAATGCTGAAAATAAAACAAAACACATTTTAGATATTTCATTATATATTATAATGTTTAACATATTCTTAAAATAGATTATCGAGAAATGTCTACCATTGTTGTGCAAGACAAGACAAGTGATCAAACTCACTGCAATAAGTTGCCTACTCTAAAGGTAGAGTTAAAAAGGTTCTTAAAAATATCCAGATGTGTCTAATGGTGATATGGCATTCAGAAATAGTTACACAGTTGTTCCAATGAAAATATGTATTTTATAATTGCAACATCATCTGACCTAGGTCCAACATTTTATGATAATCTTCTGGTATTTTCATTTTTGTTATTTCATTTATTCTTATAATGTTATTATTTAATATATATTGTAATTGTATTGTATTTTATTTCACTGTATTTTATTATAAGTTGTATTATTATTCTTGGAATTGTATTGTGTTAATGTTTGTTGATCTGTTTTGTGAAATTGGACTATATAAATCCAATTTGAATTTGTATTGGTGAGAAACTACGGAGCCCCCTAGGGGACATGGAGAAGAAAAAAAAAATTATTTGAAAAAAAAAAAAAAAAAAAATGTTTTGCGAGATCTCGCAAAACCCCGTTGCAGTTTGTAGACGGTCCCTAAGCACTCCTCTCCCTCCTCCAGCTGCGGATTGTGACAAATTATTGATGTTTAGCTCGGATGACGGCGCGTATCGAACTGTTCTGATAAAAACGACTCTGTAGCTCGTTGTCTACCTTGCTATGATTGTAAAGTCATGTTGTTTGTATTTTTACAACGTTACGTTCATGAGTTATTGATCCGCGAAATTCGAATCTGTCAATAACTCAGCTCAGAGGAACGTGCATGTCCCCTCGCTCTGAGTGTTTTCTTGAGGTGTCTTCACTTATGTGAAACCCTTTATATATACAGTCTATGTGTGAAACCCGTGCCTATTGCCAAGCACTGATGTTATATCTTTATATTTAAAGAGCCTGTGACAGCATCCCAACAACTGTTGTGCAATGAAATATTGGGCTACTAGTAATCTCGAACCGTCAGTTTAAAAAAGAAAAAGCGATACCGTTCCGTTAAATATCAATAATTTCGAACATCGCGGGGAAATTCCTTCAACTCATTTTGAAGTTTTGGGGGAAGCCGGAAGTGACGTCAATGCGGGAACGCTTCACTGTGCGGCGAGAGAGCCAAACACGGACAAAGTGTGTTGTCATGCGTAGAAATGGTGAATTACTGAGTTTAGGCACGTTAATAACGTTTTAATGAAGTTGACTACAGTATATTCATATTTGTCAGTGCTTTCATGTCAATTCGGCGAACATAAACATAAATTATCGTGGTGAAGAGGATGATTACATTAGGATTAAAATCGGAGCTGCTGAATTTCCTCCCGTAGGATGTGATATAAAAACAAATCGATTATTTTTGTAGTTGTAAACTCAAGTGGATGAAACTACATTTATTAGTGCTTTCATGTCAATTCGGCGAACATATGATAGGCTACATTAAATGATCGTGAGGATAATGATTAAAAATCGTTTGTTTGTGCCGGTCTGCATTTCCTGATGAGAAAACAAACCGATGCTTTTTGTAGTTGTAGTACACCAACATGGATTAAACGTGTGGTTTTTTCACCACAATGTTGGGGAAATTAATGGATAAAATGCACGGATTATTATTATTATTATTCCCACTCCGATCGGGACACTAGGTCCACCGTTTCCCCCGCAGCGAGGCTCCCCCCGTTGACAGTTTACGTGGGCTGGGTGCAGTGGCGGACTGGCCATCGGGACGAATCCCGATGGGCCGGTACCGAAGTGGGCCGGTCGGATAAGTCACTAGCACATAGGCATAGCAGCATAGGCAGCGCGTGAGGCTCAGGTTTGGGAAGGCTAAATAACTTTTTTTACCTGACGCTGCCCGCCTCCGGCGTCTATAGAAAAGAGATCAACTCAGTATGCGGAATTTAAATCTCTCAAGTCATATTTCAGGATAAAGGAAATACAGTTTAAAGTGCCGTATGCAGAGAAGACGCCGACGTGTCGCACTTATCATTCATATTACATCATCAATCAGATCATCGATCATATAATATCATAATATATCATATATTTCCTTATCTGAATCAGCTGAGCCGTATCTGGCCGTGCAACACTTACAGTGTCACATACTGTATGCAGAAGTATTATTTTAAGCAACACATTATGTTGACGAAACACTCGAGTCAAATGTAATTAAAGTCAGATTCACTCGTGTCTTAGACGTGAACGCGCTCTCAGCTGGTGAGAGAAACCCTGGCTTGATTTACCGAGTTGATAACCAGCGTCGTAGGACCGCTTAGCGAGATCTCGTTTGTTAGTTTGTTGTTGTTAGTTTGTTTGTTACTCAAACATATCCAGGGTATGTTGAACTGGCTTCGTAGTACAGGGCACAGGTGGCTAGCAGCGCTAATGTCAAAGACACAGACATTGCATTATATTTGTATTTTACCAGGATGCAGTGACACAAATATTTACATATTTACATTTACTATCTACAGCACCCGCCGCCCCTGACATCCCCCACGTTGACAATTTACTAGCGGTACCGAAGTGGGCCGGTCGAGAGTCCCGGGATGATTTTTAGTCCCAGTCCACCACTGGCTACATGACCGTATGATCGCCCATATTGACGCACCTAATTCCTAAACTTCTAACAGATACAACATAAAGCGATCCTTCAGCCTCATATGAGCTCTCAGACACGTTCAAAATTAAACTGTCATCGCTGTCTGAGCTTGCTGCTGTGTGCGCCATCGTGCGTTTACATGCAGATGCTGGGATCCTGAACGGTGCAGCTGGAGCGCTGTGCCCGCAATGACGTCACACATAATTTGGCGGGACTTGAAGAATCCCCGAGAAGATCCAGAAAATGGTCAACATTGAAGGGCAGATTAATGGTTATCAAAGTACAAATATCCAAAATCAGTTCAGTAACGGTTTTCAAGGGGACAATATTTACTCAAGTTGATGGGTTTGGATGATGGGGGAAACTCGTGTCACAGGCTCTTTAAGGCCAAGCTCAAAGTAAAATCGATGAACCACTCCATTGTTGTGGTTTCTGTGTTGCCGTAGCAGCCGAACTGACCAGGAAGTACTAAATGAAAAGTATTGCGAGATCTCGCAAAGGGGTTTTGCGATATTTCGCAAAACATTTTTTTTTTTTTTCTGTTCAAATTATTATTATTTTTCTTCTCCATGTCCCCTAGGAGGCTCCGTAAGAAACACTAACAAAAAAAGTAGAAAAAAAGTTTGCTGGTTTACAAGAACCTTTTACGGTGATCTTTACATAGAAAGGTCACAATAAAGATGAAATAATACTCTTCTGAACCCAATTGAACCCAAACCCAAGAGAGTTGGCGAATATACACCATTAAATAAAAATGATATTTGTATCAGTTGTGCTAAACTCACCAGGGAAGACCCCTGCTGATCCAGATGGCCAGTCCCTACTACTGTATAGAGTGGTTCAGCAATAATATAACACCTAATAACACATATTAATAAAACATATTTGTGATTACAAAAAAGTGACTACATCACGGTCACATGGCTGCGCATCACCAACGCTCAGCTGAAAGCGGCTAATGTTTCGGCAGTTTTTATATGTCGTAGAACAAAACATGATAATCTCTTCAGTTTGTGGTAGTCACTGACCTTACTTCAGGTAACTAATTAAAACATGGTAGAACAAACTTTGACTTAGAAACGTGGGAACTATAAATTGTAAAATAATAACTAATTTCCGGGTTTTAAGATGGACAGTATACCTGCACCACTCTATTTGGTTTGAGTAACAACAGTCTATGTGGTAAAATCTAGGAGACATGGGAGTGATAGAGGGCATTGAACAACACTGTTCAGTGTGTTGTTCAATGCAGGAATACTCTTTGTCAGAAGTGTTAATTGGGGGTGTGATGTCCGTCTGTTCTATCTTTTCATGTGTCTCAATCCCCAGCCACCTCCATCACCCCACCTTTCTCTGCCTCCGTCTCACCGACACCGCGGAGGAGCCGGAGCGTTTTTGGCCTCTTTTCTTCCATCATAATTAAACAAGTTTGCTCCTTTATTCCGTGTCCATTAGCAGAGCCCATAGCACTGCTTTGGAAATGGTCATTATTGCAGACAGAAATAGGAACATAAATTTGCTGTTAATGAAAATGTCAATTAGCGGTCCACTGTGTTAGAAGGGGGCTGATCGTAGCACCACTGTGAATTAAGCATCCACATGCTCGCCAGGGTGCCTCACATACGCATTATGTACACACACACACACACACACACACACACACACACACACACACACACACACACACACACACACACACACACACACACACACACACACACACACACACACACACACACACACACACACACACACCACACACACACACACACACACACACACACACACACACACACACACACACACACACACACACACACACACACACACACACACACACACACACACACACACACACACACACACACACACACACACACACACACACACACACACAATACCATAGGGTACATTCATTTTAAAAAAAAAAAACACCTTTTCCTTTTCCTCAACTTTGAATATCTCATATCGAGTGCGTTTTTTCCTTTAATCGAAAAATAAATTGCAGATGGAAATTAAAGAGCAAAAAAAGTCATGTTTAATACAAAACATATAATGTTCTCCTCGTTAGTCTGCAGTTACATCCTTAAGCTGTTTCGTCTCTGGAACCCGTTGGTTTGACGAGTTGTTTTGATTTTTTTATTCACATATTTGGATCATTAATCAAATGGCGGCGTGGAGGGAGGGCAAGCAGAGGGGGATGGATGCGATCCATATAGCATATCTTCTTCAGGGCTTGTGTGTGTGTGTGTGTGTGTGTGTGTGTGTGTGTGTGTGTGTGTGTGTGTGTGTGTGTGTGTGTGTGCGTGCGTGCATGTTGCAAGATCAATCTAAAAGTCCTCTGCAACAGCCACTTCAGACCCTGGGCGCAGTCACAAAAAAATGATTACCATTACACTCCCACCCTCCCCACACCTACCACTCTCAACAGACGATGAGGGGAAATAAATGTTTCCACACACACGCATGCACACACACACACGCAAATATACCAATGGATGCGGCGCTAGAAATGACAGAAATAAAAAAGACGGATTCTCACCTAAACGTCAATATGAGGGGGATGTATTAAAAGTGCATTTGAAATTCTTAGCAGCGTTCCACTTCATTTCTGAATGTCTGGGTCTTGCACCCTTAAAAGCACAGGGAAATAAATCAAGTTTGTTGCTTGTGCCGAGACCCCTATAAAAAAATAAATAGATGAACGCTGGTCACCTCAGAGCCATTTTTAAAATGTCCCCCTCGCCACACTGTATCCATAATTATGATTTTGATTGTCTGTGACCACATCCTCCAAGATCAAATGTGAAGCGGAATAACAGCAACGCAGATGAAGAGATTTATTTGTCATCTGCTGCGGCTAAGGTTGTGCATGACAAACAGATAGTTAATACCTTGGGGTATAAAGTGCTGTCGCTGTATTGGCATATATATGTCTCATAATTATTTGTGTGAACATAAACATAATTTGTGTGTAAATATGTGATTTGTAAATGTAAAACAACATCCACAAATGCATTTAAAAGATTTGCAAACTCACAAATACATTTGCAAATGTAAAACGGATCTGCAAATACGTAAAATATTTCTCTTTAACATTGAAAACTTTCGATCAGGCATTTGTGAATCCATTTTTGAAAATTCAGATTGAACATAGTAAAAAACTGTAAATTATAGTGTCCGTCCAAAAATTATTTTTTACTTCTAGTGAAAACTACCCTTGGATGATGGTAAGGTAGACTACAAGCTTTAGGAATCCAAAGTACAACATATAATAAGTACCCTGTATCAAGATTGATGCAAAACAAGTGACATTTGACCTTTTTAGAGAGGAACCCACTTCTGGGGTCATTTGGGTGGATTTTCCATATCTCTGGCCCCCCTTGGTCGATTGTGATGAATGAAATCTCTTTATAACCGCTAGAGCCAATGGAATCGAAGGGGAATTTCCCCACTCACACACGTGGTAAAACAAAAAGGTGGGGGCTTTGCGCATGCAGGTTTGCATCAGAGTGAACCTATCTCTCGCTCTGACATCTGGAAACGGAAAAGCAGGTTTATTGCTTATGGATTATCAGAAATAATTTCAAAGGGACACAGACACATTGGATTAACCTATGGATTAACTTCAGCAGCGTTTGTATCGTCTTAATGCCATTGAAGACCACTTTTGACCAGACAACAACACAGGTAAGCCATGTTAGCGTTTTTAGCTACCTAGCGCCACATGTTTTGATGTCTGTTTTTGTTTATAAAGTCGCAAGTTCTAATCATATATAGACATTTTTATTGATTGGAATAAACCCCTTGAGATGCACCATCTCGTTTTCAAGGGGGGTCCCGGAGTGGAATCATGGAGTGATAATGTATGTCCTCATCGATTCTGTGTCATCTCACGATGCGAATCGATGGGTTGGATGTGCAGAAAGGATACATAATAAGGTTTTATGAGTGAGTTTCGGTGCAGTAATCTGTTAGCATTGTGGGGGTTTTTTTGAAAAAAAAATTAAAATGATCAGTTAGATGAGTTTCTTCCTGTTACATGGATTTAAAACATTCATAGTTTATTAAATGTTAAGATGCCCTGCAAGATGTTGCGGGAGGGCCCCGGTACCGGGGTCTCTCGGGCTTAACAGGTTAATGCGCTGTTTTGTATTATAATGAACAGCGGAACGTTAGATGCATTCTTTATCACCATCATCATCATGTTATAGTGATACAGTTAGTTTGTGTTAGTTTATTTGTTCAATACAGCATATATCGAGCACTTTCGTATGCATTGATGTTGAAGTACAGGCTACGCCAAGTTCAATTTAGCTAATCATTTGTTTCCATCAGAAAGATCCAAACAGCCTGTTTTGCAGCACTTCTACTGATAGTAGCCAGCACTGTCCAGTAAAATATGTGCATTTCCTTATACACAGACAATTTAGTCTGTGCAGCTTTTCCTTTCTCTTCCCTTCAATATTCTTTGGTATATCACATCTCAGACTGGCTGGCTTTCTGAACATGAGTGTGCCCTTTAATGACAGTGTGGTGTGATTGTAATTATTAAAGATAAAAACAGTTGTCTCGCTGCCGTAATTAGATGTCACCAACATGCTTAATTGACGCTTAAAGAACACTTTTGACACATATGCCGGGCTTCATTTGAAGAGTTCAGCTTGCTAGTTGAGAGACAAAAATAGATAATTAGTGTGACCCTCCACAGCACCCATATTGTACGTTGGTTGTTGAGATACAGCTTATTTTGTCTTCAATTGCTCTTTTAAATTAATTTCTAGTGTATGATCCTTCCCGACTTGTTTAGTGCATCTTTACCATACCTTTCTTTGTACTCTGTCTATCTCTAGGCTCATACTCCTTTGCATTCTCTCTCCTTCCCACATTTCCATTCCCCCCCTGTTCCTTCTCTTTCTTCTGTCCTTTCCAGCTGCTTTGTTTCTTTATCCCTTCTTTCCTCCCCTGTCCGTTGAGTACCGTTGAGAGTACCTCTAAGTGGGCTTTGAAGAGTTAACGTTGAGATGTGAGATCCCACTCTGTGTTGCCTCCAGATATCTATTAAAGCGGCACAGCTCTCTCTCACAGCTTAGATGCCAGATGTTGCTTGCTTCTCCACTCATTGCAGATGTAATGGGCCTGAATGCTGCAGTTTGCGACTTCACTGGCATCCATCCTGCGCCATGCAGCACCAGAGGAAAAACAAGACGTGAGACAGAGAGAGAGATGTGTAATTATCCTCCATTACCACCATCTCTCTTATTTCCCCCAGCAGCAGAGGAAAAGGCCCTGTTTAAATGACAGCTATCAAAGAAAAGATGGGCGTTTTGATTCAGACTCTAAGTGGAGATTTCCTAGAGACTCACTGTTTGCCTGTTTGTGTGTATATTCTGGGATGTTAGTGTGGCATTAGGGGATTATGAGGGAAAATAGTGCACTTTTTTTTACAAACTGAATGCATGGATTGTATTCCATACAATTTGTTGCAGATGATGTTACTCCTCTTCCTCCAAGTGTACACAAATGAAGACATCCAGGATACAGGAGCTGCCAGCTTGTGTTTTTAACGTTATTTTGATGCAACGTTTACGCCGTAGCATCTGGAGGTAAGGTATTGCAGACACACACCTCGAGCTAACAAGGCCAGCTTGTTTAGCATTAGCCACATTGCTGCTACGTTAGCACCACAGTACATATTCACACAGATTTGTGTTTTTTGTTTGATTAACATAATCTGCTAACACTGTGATCAACACATACTATAACCACATTAGCAGACTGTTCTTCTCATTATGATCAACAGTCATAAAATAACAAGCTTTGTGGAGGAACAAGGATTTTAGAATCACAGCTTATCCAGTGGTGGTCCTAAAGGGAAGGGCAAGGGGTACTATGATAACTTTGGCTAAAAACGTTGAAGTCCTTTTTTTATCAAAGTGTATACTTGTCATTACATTAAGTGACATATTTTGATGAATATTTGGATAGCAATAAACAGTAAGGATATCATTGGAAAGCATCTCCTTTTTATAATGTTGTATGTAAAGCAACATGTGTCTACTGTCCCCAGTAAAGTCCATCTTTAGAAAAAAGCCATGATGTGAGCACTAACAATAGCTTTTGAATCACATTCTTCATTACAGACCCCCCATTTCCCACCTTGTTGCTGCTCCACGTCACTTATTTTTGATTAAGTTGAACATGTTTTTTGTTACATTGAAATCTAGCTTTGCACAGTTTTGACATTCATACTAATCTACAAGAGAACAGCTGATACAATTAACCAAAGTAATGAACTGTTATTTAATGCAGATGTCTATCACTCACACGCTGTACCTGCACACTCATGGAAAAACAAGAGATCACCTTCAAGTGCAGCGACGCGTCAAGCTGAGCCTTCAGCTGTTGTTACGGCGACGCACAGCTGATCAGCAGCCAGCCTGACAACTTCATTCACTCAGCACCTGCTAGCTGTCAATCACACACAGCAAAGGGGTGTGTGTGTGTGTCCTGAGGCTATTGATGAAGCTGTCAGACGGAGGCTGAGACATGTCCATCACCTCACTTTATCTCTCTTTCTGTATGTTGCTCTTATCCTCTCTCTCTGCCCTTGATCACTCTCCGTTCAGGAATTCCTCTCCACTTCATTACACTTCCCACACAACAATCTCCCCATACACAATCACCACCCACTGTCTCGTTATTTACCATGAGATTTTTTAAATTGGACACGACCCTACATGGCATAAACTCAAACAACAACGCAAAGCTTTGTACCTAAACACACTTTTGACAATAAACCTTACTCACCATAAAGATGATTTAGTCGTTTTCATGTTTTCTTGGTTGCTAGGTTCAAATACTGTTGTGTAGACCTGAAAAAAGCTTGTGTTGGAACATAAACCAGAATACAGTGAGCTAAACATTGGAAGGATTCAGCCGTTGACAAAATGGACAAGCTAACGGTGTTAGCCATATCTGCACTGTACTACATTTCCATTAATGGCTTCCGAATTGTTGTTCAATGTTTCCTCTGATGGCTTATTACTCAATTATATGCTGATTCACATATGTCTTTTTTCTAATGTAAGTCAATGGGAAAAAAGTCTTTTTTTTGCCCAATGTTACGTGCATGATGCATAGGTTGTAGTACCACGAGTCAGCCACTGCAAACATTTGCTTTACATCTGGCTGACTATGGGGGGTTAAAAGCAATGCTGTGTGAGTCTGCCATGATATCATCTTGTGTATGACAGAGTGGGCTGCTCCATCCCTTTTATCGAAAAACCAAACAGAGAATGGTCAACACCTTTGTAGACAATGGCAAAGCTATGCAGGCTGCCATTTTTTAAAACGTGGGTGGAGATTTATTGTGCAGGACGTACCGTGTTGAGCTACTAACGACTCTCTCTGACCTATCAGTGGTCTGCATTGTTTTAATTCCATGTTGTATCTACTCTGCTTGCTAGGTACTTTTTCCAATGCAAAACCAAGAAATAATGGTTCCAGTTGTGTCTAGTCAAGGCGTGCACCATATTGGAAACTAGGCATTAGTGTGCTGTGTACTGGAGGTAAGAACTATTATTTGTAGAATATTACGATGTTGTTATTGTGATAATCAGTGGTTAGCCTCTTAAGTGGGTAACAGGCCAACGTCAATCTCTGATCAGTTATAAAAGTGTCTACAGATACTTTACGTTGGTACACAAAGCATTTTCTCAACACAGAATGTCTGTAGAATGGATTTTACATTACCTTAGCCTTAAGATGCTTCATGGAAAGATGCGCTGGTAGATAAATAAGATGCTTTTGGTATGAATTTTCATCCATTCACATAATCCTTTTTTTGTAATAAGTAACACCATAAAATGCACACTGCATGAAACCAAACACAATTTCCACAGTGCCACTTTTCAACCATTTTGGCAGTTGACAAATCCAACATCAAATACCCACTAACCACTTTGACTCTGCAAGCTTTTTTATAGTTTAACATCACTCACGCTTTTGATATTTCCAACAAAATATCTGTCCGTTCCGAGTGAGCTTAAACTGTAATGTGTATGTGACAGGATGAAGTTTGGTTATTGAGTATCAGATACTGTTGGGTCTCAAAAGAAGCTCTTTCACTCTGGGGGGGAAATCTGACATTTACCACTTTTGCTAATGTCTCTGTTGGAGCTTTGATGGATTATTTTCTCAGGACATGTTGTCACCATGTTTCTCCATCCTTCAAAACCATCATCCTTATTTCAGTCAGACAACTCACATGTTTCTTTAACATGTTTATTAGAAGCAGCATATAGTTGAGTTTGGCGACTAGGCTCGGGCATCATCACTCCATAGATATACATAGCACGATGAGTGATGATTAAATAACTAACCCCGAGCCTACAGGTGGAAGCTGGGGTGGTGGTGGGGCAGGCAAGCAGCAGCGACGTGGAGGTAGCTTCAGCAATAGCAGCAGCAAGCAATGCATGGAGAGAGATCTGGCAGGTTAAATAGAGCGGCATATTAAGGAGACTCTGTTTGGTTGGTTGTAGAGTGGCAAGGGGCGTTATGTATGAATGCAGCATAAGGGCTCGAGTTGACTGCCTGAACTAGCTCGCAGGCTTCGCCCCATTCCTTTATTATTACTATTTACCAACAAACTACGGTAGCAGACAGGGGCAAACGCGCTACAATAGCCATAAACACTTCCATTAGGAGAATCAGGCTGCACTTTTAAAAAACGATGTAAAAACACATATGCCAAAACACATGCCAATGAATAAACCAATCTTCACCAACTTGACAACAAATGCGCATCATTTAGAAAACATTCATCAACTTGACGAAACATGTGCAGCGATCACTAGAAGTGTTGCATAAATGAAACGCTGCAACAACAAAAAAGGTGGCAAGAAGCTCTAAACACAACAGAAATGCGGACACTAAAAAGTGACGCACACAGCTGAGATTTTTGATATTCAGTGATTATAAAGTTAGCCAGCTGTAACTGTTGGCATAATTAGTCTGTTTCATAATTGTAAATAATTGTTTTATATATTTCAAATGACTAGATTAGCTATGTGAGCTAGCTAGAGCTGCAATAATATTGGAAGGAATCCTTATAAGCCAATACAACTTATATTTTAGTTAGATTTCCAACAACAGGGACAGTTGGCCAACTTTATAATTCCCGAACGTGAACAAGCTCTCCCTTCCCAGCTGTGTGCATTTATTGTCCCTGTTTCCATTGTGTTTCTCAGCTGCAGCGTTTTTTTGTTCACAAAGTCTTGTGTTTGCAGCGTTTTGTTTATGCAGCTCTTTTAGTTAACACTGCACATGACTGCGTTGTCAAGTTGGTGAAGATAATTCTTCATTTGCATGTGTTTTGGCACATTTGTGCTTTTATATTTGCACCGTTTGCACAAGTGTAGCACATTTCTCCGAATAGATGTGTTTTGGGCTGTAGCACGTTTGCACCTGTTGGCCACCGTAACAAACATTGTAAATAACATCAGTTAAAGAAAGAGTGCTTCCCTCAAAATGGTAAAAATGGTTCTTAAAATGTCTTGAAGCAACAAATCATCTACAAAATAATAGTCTTTATTGTTCACAGCTAGTCCATGGAAACCAGATTTTTCACATAATTGTTCACTACACATTATTCCAAAGGAAGTGAAACAGTCTTACACACACATGTTCAAAGATCACTTCCTTCCACAATGCAGGTGTTGAACACAGGACACCTTTTGCTAAGGTCTGTGCTCTTCCAAATACCAAGGGGATTAATTAAAAGTCAATTAGTTGGCGAAAGACAATTGAGTGAGATTATGGGTTTCTCTCTAAGATTCAAACCCAGCCTCATCACATAATATCCCATGCCCTGTGGGGTGGTAAGTGGACCTCTGTTTTTGTACTCGTATTTGTACCAGTTATATGTTGTCACTTATGCAAATGTAATGAGCATTTTAGTTGCATCTTTTGTTATGTTCACACCACACCCTTATGCATATTTAAAGATTGTACAAATAATGGAACATGTTTATTTCGATGGGTTTTAACTTTTAACCCAATACAGTCAAATTAAAGAGAAAATAAATAAAGCAGAGTAATTGATCAAATGGACAGAAGGGTGCTCAATACGCTATGCAGAATATGTTCATATAAAAAATACTGTATATGATAAAAGAAAACATGAGGAGCCCATGTACTGTATATCCAAAGCTAATCTTGATTGTATGACTATAATTTGGTGTCAGGTATTGTTTGATGATAACAAATCTTCTACACCCACGGGTGGAGAAAATGTAGTTTTTATCCCAAATGTTTGGTTTGGATCCCGCTTGGTTTTGTTGAGATGTTTAAAATTCCTTATTTTATGGCAGATGTGTCAATTATTATAGCTGAAGCTTGGGGTAGTAATACAAAAACTACAATTTCTCAAAATGTATAAAATGTCAATTTAAAATTAGAATGGCATGATATCCAAAACATGTTTTTTGAGGAATAGCTGGAATATAAAATGATAAAAAAATGTAATTACAAAGATACTTCAAGAAAACCACCTCACCGGGTCAAAAAAGACCCACTTATGCATCTAAGGGTTGTCGTGTTTGATGCATGAGAGTGAAGAAGTGGTGGGAGAGGTTAAAGGGGCCCTTTTATGCTTTTGGGGGTTTCCCTTTCCTGTAGTGTGTTATATAGGTTTTTGTGCATGTAAATGGTCTGCAAAGGCTAAAATGCCAAAGTTCACTCTGGCGGGAGTTTCTCTCCCACACTCTCCATAAAGACTTGGAGGAAGTGCATAGAAGTGCCATAAATCAGTATTCACTCTATCAGTGGTATATCTAGTATAGGCCAGCGTATACAAATATGGCAGGAGACACTCAGACTGCATCTGAAGTCCATGTATGTCCCGTGCATGTGTGCTTGTGTTTGTGTGTGACATTTTGGAGCAGTGCTGTAAGCTAATCTGATCCTGGTAGCTGTGTCGGCGTCAGCTGAGACGGACAGCTTATTGTCATCGTCCTCTGGCCCTGACACATGCCCTCCTCTCTCTCTCCCTCTCTGTGTGATTGTCTCATCACTCCTCGCTGCTGTGACTCCTACCTGACGCCCAGACAGGCCTCACCCCCCGCAGGCTGGTTAATCAACATCCTGTCAGTATACTGTCAATATCAGCGGACATGGACCAACTAATGCACACATGACCACACACACAGTCACACACAGTCACACACATTTCCACGACCCGGTTCTTCGTGTCAACCAGAGAAAACTGTTTACAGCATGTGATGCTAGCTGTTAAGTAGAATCTGTCCATTCCCACCATGTGTGTCCCCAAGGACCTTACAGACTCTGACAATGAGTTACAATGCTGTTAAATACAACAGCTGGGGTGGCTTGGTAGCCAAATGTTTGGCGTGACTCCTATTTATACATCAACCTCTGTCAAATGAAACTTAAAATGTGAAATGTTCATAAAGCTATTTCAAAAGTTCATTTTGATATAGAAAATTGTGTCTCAATTATTGGATATGGACTGGGACTCACGGTGTCAAATGAACCCACTGCACTAATTAAATATACTCAAGTACTGTACTTAAGTACACATTTGAGAGACTTGTGCTCTACTTCAGTATTCAATTTTGTTGCTACTTTGTACTTCTACTTCACTACAAGTCAGAGGTAAATCGTGTACTTTACTCCTTTTACCATAAATTACTTTTACTTTGCAGATTTGGATTAATGATGTAAAATATAATCAAGTGTTAACTCAGACTTTAGTTCCACCTGGAGTAAATTCACCAGCTACCCTGCAGTATACAAAGTCATTCAAACTAGCTGCTCCTTTACCAGCTAATGTTCAATAATTATAATCAAAACATGTGATACAGCATATATATCATTCAGAAAAGGGCCAATCAGCACAATTAATACTTTGACTTGTACTTTAAGTATATTTTGATTGCATTACTTTTACTTGTAACAATATTCATACATTTTGGTACTTTACTTAAGTACAATACCTGAGTACTTCTCCCACCTCTGCCTCTGCATTTTGTTTGTTGTCCAGTTGATTGTTGACATCAATTGTTATGTCTTAACAATTCTGTAAACTGAGGCTCATGATGTCGAAATAATCCACTGCATACTTGTTAATTTCCAGTAAATGTACATAAGGATGCGTGCCTATGTTCCCTAAGCCCCATGTTCCCTAAAATCAGTATCCACCCCCTGAACCCTGTGTTCGATCCTGGCTTTGGGACTTTTGTAGCATGTCATACCCCTCTTTCTCTCTCTCCCTTTTTTGACACTGTCCACTGTTTAAAAAAGTTATAATGCCACACCAAAAGTAAATCATCCATATACGATAAGTTTACATTTAAAATGCTCAAAAAGCTATCACACAGGTCCATGAATTTCATGTTCCAACAATTGTTGAATGTGGATATGTTCCCTAAGATCAGTACCTACACTGCAAATGAAGGAAATTAGCCTTCAGGGATTTCTGCCAAACAAGGGCATAATTTACCCAAATATTGATGTGTTTCTTAGCCTAACTATGATACAATACAGATACGTCAATGCAATACCAGGTGTATCACTGTGTGTACATGACTTGCACACTTTAACAAACTTTGCCAGTCATAGAAAGTGAATGCAAGGGATTCTGGACATGGTGCCAAAAAGCCAAACTTTTTTACGGTGAGTGTGGAGTTATAACTGATGGCAATCCAGCCATTCCATGAAGTAATAGCTTCCCTGGTGTGCAGTAAAGTTAGGGAGTGTGGAGGAGGGATCGTAAAATTGCATTGCCTCAGGAAGCACCCTGCACTAGAGCACCCAGCTGGGTGATGTGATGATCTCATCCAAACAAGAGCAAGCAATCACAGAAAGTTGCAGACCTTCCTTTAAGAAATGGATGTACTCTGGCTAAGTCGTAAAAATTGACCAAGTAGTGAAGACGAAAAAAAAAGAAGAAGAAAGAGCCTTGTTGAACTCAGCAATCCTGAGTGGTTGGCAGGCCTTACTTTTTTGGTTGATCTCATTTGATGTTGTGACACATTGAACAATAGCTTTTACGGGAAAGATGGACTAATTTGTTGTGAAGCTTTAGCTTTTTGTGAATTTAATCAGTGACGGCAACTAAAATCATCCGTACAACACAGAATATGTACTTGTTAAGACTCTCTTGAAGGAGCCCTATTATGCAAATGTTCAGGTTCATATCAGTATTCAGTGTCTCTACTGTGACATGTCTCCATGCTTTAATGTTCAAAAAGCTCTTTATTTGTCTCATACTGCCTGTGCTGCAGCACCTCTTTTCACCCTCTGTCTGAAACCAGAGCCCAGTCTGATCTGATTGGTTAGCTGGCCGGCTCTGTTTTGATTGGTCAACTGCTTAATGATTTCCCTCTTAGCCGATCACGCACAATGTGTTGGAACGCTATCCGATTAAAGCAGTGTTACATAGTGATGTCAATATGTTACAAAAGGAAACAAAGGAGTCCAATGGAGGCGTTTCAGGCAGAGGGGGGTGTGAGGGAGAGGGACTCCCTCTGGAGGAAACCTTGTGATAGTAGCTTCTGAGAACATTTATATGCATCAAAACCTTTGTAACACTCTACAGGAAAGATAAAACCACAAACATCATTAAAAAAAACCTGTCTAGATGGCTGAAGTGATGAACAGGTATAATCCATGACCATAATAATCCACATGTACAGGTGCAACAGGAAGTACATTTTAATCAGAGAGGACAACAACATATGTTTTTTTTTACCTTGGTATCAATGTTAGCTGCTAGATGTTCCTCTGGTTTCCCTAGCAGCAGATCACTTTGCTGTCTGGTTCTGGGGAGGTAATGTTTGCTAGAGTTTATCTGCTAAAAGCAGGGTCCTGAAAAGCTGTAAAACTGAACCACAACAGTACAGTTGTGGGACATGATGCCAAATGTTGAGCAAAAAGATGCTACAGTGCTCTGTAGTGCTGCAGAAAACTGCAGAGTTGGGCAAATGCTATTTAATGTTTGTTCATTATGGTTGTCGCTCACATAAGTCATTTGATCCATTTTCAGTATTGATAACAGTGAATTGAGATACCTTAGTGAGACACTGCACAGTACATCAAAGCCCCATCCTTTACACTATTTTAGTTTCTCTCTTATTTTCAAAAATAGTTGCAGTGTTTTTCCATAGCTGGTGGGAAGCAGAGCATATGGATGTTAATCTAATGGAAGATTACACCGAGCTCATTGTTATTACTCTTACCTAGAAACAATCAAAGTTGATAGAAATCATGATGATGTGTGTGAAGATGGAATCCAAACAACATTCAAAGGACGATTGAAGCTGACAGCTATATCAAATGAACTAATTGACAATATTTATATGACTTTTTTTTCTCACACATTAGCGCTGTGTTGATTGGTGATTTTCATCAAACCAGCTTTTCTCATTTTACAATTAAGGGAGAATTATAAATGTAATATATGACAACATAAACTGGATGACTGTAACACAGATACAGCTTATTTGCTTTTGTTGTGGATACACACATTCAACATCACTTGGTATTGTATTTAACAAAGAAATGTTTTACCCTCCCCATTGAAAAAGTGAAACATTTACCTTTGGATCATATACTCTCCGGCAGTGATGCTGCAAGACACTCTGGGGGCCCCAGGCAGAAGAGACATGCCCCCCAATAAATGCAGCACAAGCAAGACAACACACAGCAGGAGAGCTTCATTCAACAGCGGCAGCAGACATGGGCTGCAGGATCCCTGCAAGGGTCTACAACCATCAATATACATTTAGTAGTTACGCTACTTGTCATGCTAAGCATACAACAACTCACCGGTGCCAGCGGAGAAAGCACGTAAGCGGAACCCGGAAGTGGCCTTCGTGCCAAAGAGAAAGAGAGAGCAAGAGCGAAACTGACCACTCTTTATAAAGGTTACCCCGTGTGGTGATAGGGCTGAACAGTTTATCCTGCTACACAAGGTAAGTGAAACACAAGTTGGGAAGGCATTAATAATATTAGACATGTACAACCATGTAAAATCAAAGATGGAACATGATTTCTACTTTATATTGTCATTGTAGGTTTAGCATTTTTTTACATATTCGATACACATATTGTGGTGGTTGCATTCTCCAGCCACCTTCCTTGTGTGTGTGTTTTCCCTTTCCCTGTCTGTGTGGGCGTGGTGCCTGTCACTCCTGGCTCCCGGCTCAAATCTCCACCAGCTGCAAACAGTTGAGCACTCTCCTCTGCGACACACCTGATTCCCATCAGCCATTACGGATGGTATATCAGCGGAGGCTCCACAACCTGTCAGTGCCAGATCGTTGTTAAACCCCAGTGGTAAAACTCTTAGCCTTCTCAGCCTTCTTAAAGTATAGTGACTATTTTCGCTACACCTGAATATATTCTTACCTGTTCTTCTTGTGCTCCAGGATTACGCTTCAGTGGATTACGTTCCAGTGGATTAAAACTCCGGAGGATACTCTTCAGTGGATTACGCTCCAGTGGATACTCTCCAGCCGGATTATCTCCTCCAAATAAAACCTTTGTAACACACTGCTGTGTCCTGCGTTGGGTTCTCTCAGATAACCGTAACAGAACGATCTGGCCAGTATGGACCCAGCGGACACCGGCTACCAGGCCAAAACTACGGATGAACTCTGCCAAGCCCTGGCCAGTCAAGGCGCTCTCGTGGGGCATCATGATACAGTTCTCCGTGAGGCATTGGAGACTCTCCGGAACCTCTCCGTTAATGTGCAAAGGATCGGCACGCAGGTAGAACTGCTCACTTCACAGGCTTTTCCTCCGCAGCACGCTGCACAGCCGACAGCCCCTCCCCCCCCTCCTGCCGCACTCTTCCATCAGCTACGAGAGGCTGTAATTCCCACACCTGAACGATACGCTGGAGATTTGGGTAATTGTAGAGCCTTTTTGTTCCAGTGTACGTTAGTTTTGAGCAGCAGCCTAGTACTTATCACACAGAGGGGGCTAGGGTAGCATATGTAATGAGCCTGTTGAGGGGGAGGGCTTTAGATTGGGCTACAGCTGTTAGGGAGAGCCAGCCACACATTTGCTGGTCATATGATACTTTCATTTCCGAAATGAAAAAAGTTTTTGATCACCCGGTACGGGGGAGGGATGCTGCTAGGTGCCTTCTTTCTCTCCGGCAGGGCTCCCGTAGTGTAGCCGAATTTTCAGTGGAGTTTAGAACAGTGGCTTCCGACTCATTCTGGAATAACGAGTCACTACAGGATGCTTTTCTTCAGGGGCTGAACGAAGCAATTAAAGACGAGCTAGCGGCTAGGGATGATGCAGGTAGCTTGGATAATTTAATTGCCACAGCCATTAAGATTGATAATCACCTCAGAGAGAGACGTAGGGATAGGACTAGCCGTCACTCCAATCCCAGCGACTTCTCACTTGATCCCCAAATTGGAACTGCCACTACCCCTATTCCCCGATCTTTCCCGACTCCTTACTCAGCCTCATCCCATGGAGAGGAGCCCATGCAAGTGGGAAGGGCCCGCCTCTCACCATTTGAGCGTGCTAGAAGGATCCATGCTGG
Organism: Gymnodraco acuticeps; assembly: GCF_902827175.1. Lineage (NCBI taxonomy): Eukaryota > Metazoa > Chordata > Actinopteri > Perciformes > Bathydraconidae > Gymnodraco > Gymnodraco acuticeps. Next base: position 2,110,945 of record NW_022991705.1, read on the forward strand.
GGAATGTGTTTATTGCAGCCAAACCAGTCATCTCGTTTCCTCCTGTCCTAGTCTGCCAAAAGGTCAGGCTCGTCAGTAGCTGTGGGGATTCTGGAAAGCCCTTCCTCCTCTCTCAACCCCCGACCCAGAACACAGCTAGAAGCCATGCTTTGCTGCAACCAACAGTCCCTACCCCTGCTCGCCTTAGTGGACTCGGGGGCGGATGAGAATTTTTTGGACATTGACATTGCAGCTCAGGCAGGAATTTCCTGCGAAGTGTTAGATTCACCTCTTAGTGCTAATGCTCTAAATGGAAAATTCCTGGCCCAAGTCACTCACCGCACCAAGCCAGTAAACCTCATTTTGTCTGGAAACCATTGTGAGTTTATTCAGTTTCACCTAATTTCCTCACCTCAGGCCCCCATAGTGTTGGGCCATCCCTGGTTAAGAACTCACAACCCCCACATTGATTATCAAAATCATTAGTTGGAGTTATTTTTGCTTATCCTCATGCCTGCAGTCTGCCCTACCGCCAGCAGAGGCCGCCTCTCCACCACTCAAGATCGAGCCGCCTGACCTATCATCTGTTCCCACTGAATATCATAACCTAGGAGAGGTGTTCAGTAAACAGCGAGCTCTTTCTCTTCCTCCTCATCGACCCTACGACTGTCCCATTGACCTCCTTCCCGGGGCCCCTCTGCCTTCCTCACGTCTGTTCAACCTATCTCGCCCTGAGAGAAAATCCATGGAAAATTACATACATGACTCCCTGGCTGCTGGTGTCATTCGGCCATCCTCCCCCCCGGTCGGTGCTGGGTTTTTCTTCGTCTCCAAGAAGGACCGCTCACTGCGGCCCTGCATTGATTACAGGGGTCTAAATGCCATTACTGTAAAAAACAAATACCCACTACCCCTCATTAACTCCGCCTTTGAACCCCTCCAGGAAGCCACAATTTTTTCCAAACTGGACCTCCGCAATGCCTACCACCTCGTCAGAATCCGAGAAGGGGACGAGTGGAAGACGGCCTTTAACACACCACTCGGTCACTTTGAGTATCTGGTGATGCCTTTTGGACTGACGAATGCCCCTGCAGTCTTTCAGTCAATGGTGAACGATGTGCTCCGTGACCTCCTCAACCGGTCAGTCTTTGTCTACCTGGATGACATCCTCATATTCTCTCGTAACAAGGAGGAGCACATTATCCATGTCAGGCAGGTGCTGCAGAGACTCCTGGAGAACAGACTCTTTGTAAAGGCGGAGAAATGCGAATTTCATGTCAACACAGTCTCATTCCTGGGCTACATCGTTGAGGAAGGAAAGCTTAGGTCCGACCCTGAGAAGATCCAAGCGGTGGTGGGGTGGCCCAAACCAACCTCAGTCAAACTGCTTCAACAGTTTCTTGGTTTCGCTCAATTTCTATCATCGGCGCTTCATCAGGGACTACAGCAGAGTGGCGGGTCCTTTAACCAGACTCACTTCCCCCACACTGGCTTTTTCCTGGACCCCAGAGTGCGATGCAGCCTTTTCAGAGCTAAAGAGACTCTTCACCACTGCCCCTGTGCTCATCCACCCTGATTCCTCTCGCCAGTTCGTTGTGGAGGTCGATGCCTCCAACACCGGGGTAGGAGCAGTTCTTTCCCAGCGCTCGGAACGAGACCAAAAATTGCATCCTTGTGCATTTTTCTCTCGCCACCTCACCCAGCTGAGAAGAACTATGACGTGGGTAACAGAGAGCTGCTGGCTGTCAAACTTGCCCTAGAGGAGTGGAGGCACTGGCTGGAGGGAGCTGAACTCCCTTTTATTGTATGGACGGACCACAAGACCTGGCGTAAATCCATCTGCAAAGCGCCTTAACACCCGTCAGACTCGATGGGCCCTGTATTTCCGGTTCGGCCGCTTCTCATTCACCCTCACCTACCGTCCAGGGTCACGGAATCTCAAGCCTGACGCCCTCTCTCGCCAGTTCGCTTTCGATGGACCAGCTGCCAGTCCAGACACTATCCTGCCTGCCTCCTGCGTGGTGGGGGCTGTTACCTTGGAGATTGAGTCATTGGTCAGGGAGGCCCAGCGAGCGCAGCCTAGCCCAGGTAACTGCCCAGCTAATTGTCTTTTTGTGCCTACCCCTGTTCGCTCCAAGGTCCTGCAGTGGACACACACCTCTCGTTTCTCATGTCATCCTGGTGTCCATCGCACACTGTTCATTCTCAAACAACGCTTCTGGTGGCCTTCCATGGCTCAAGACACCAGGGCCTTTGTTGCTGCCTGTACAGTGTGTGCCCGCGCCAAGTCCTCCCACCAGCCTCCCGCTGGCCTGCTTCGCCCACTGCCAGTACCTAGTCGCCCTTGGTCGCATGTGGCATTGGATTTTGTTACTGGACTTCCACTTTCACAAGGAAATACCATCATCCTAACTATTGTGGACAGATTCTCAAAGATGGTACACTTTGTGGCTCTTTCCAAACTTCCCACTGCCCGAGAGACTGCAGATCTTCTGGTCAACCATGTAGTTCGACTTCATGGGATCCCCACCGACATCGTCTCTGACCGGGGCCCCCAGTTCATTTCCCACGTTTGGAAGGCCTTCTGTCAGGCTCTGGGAGCATCGGTGAGCCTGTCATCTGGCTATCATCCTCAGATGAACGGGCAAACAGAACGGGCCAACCAGGATCTGGGGTCGGCCCTTTGTTGTGTGGCTTTCAAGAACCCTTCGTCATGGGTCCCACATCTGCCATGGATCGAGTATGCCCACAACTCTCTGCTAAGTGCAGCCACAGGTATTTCACCTTTTCATTGTGCCATGGGTTTCCAACCACCTCTGTTTCCAGCCCAGGAGAGGAAGTTGCTGTTCCCCCTCCGTTCAGGCCCACCTTCGTCGCTGTCGTAAGGTGTGGAGGGACACCCGAGCAGCCCTGCTCCGCTCCGCTGCCCGCAACCGCCTCATCGCAGACCGCCACAGGACCCAGGCCCCCAACTACTTACCAGGTCAGAGTGTTTGGCTTTCGTCCAAAGATCTCCCACTCAAGACAGAGTCAAAGAAACTTACCCCACGGTATGTCGGCCCCTTCATCATCGACTCCATTATTAATCCATCTGCAGTCAAACTCAAACTTCCCTCACACATGAAGGTTCATCCAACATTTCATGTATCTCTGTTGAAACCTGTTGCCAGCAGTCCTTTGTCTCCTCCAGTGAGTGTTCCCCCACCCCCCTGCATCATCAATAATCATCCAACCTACACCGTCAGGCGATTGTTGGACGTTCGTCGCCGTGGAAGGGGATTCCAATATCTGGTGGATTGGGAGGGCTATAGTTTAGAGGAGAGGTGTTGGGTTCCCCGGCGAGACATCGTGGGCGCATCTCTGATACGGGACTTCCACCGGGATAACCCTGGAAGACCTGGTAGACCGCCTGGAGGCGTCCCTTAAGGGGGGGGTACTGTGGTGGTTGCATTCTCCAGCCACCTTCCTTGTGTGTGTGTTTTCCCTTTCCCTGTCTGTGTGGGCGTGGTGCCTGTCACTCCTGGCTCCCGGCTCAAATCTCCACCAGCTGCAAACAGTTGAGCACTCTCCTCTGCGACACACCTGATTCCCATCAGCCCTTACGGATGGTATATCAGCGGAAGCTCCACAACCTGTCAGCGCCAGATCGTTGTTAAACCCCAGTGGTAAAACTCTTAGCCTTCTCAGCCTTCTTAAAGTATAGTGACTATTTTCGCTACACCTGAATATATTCTTACCTGTTCTTCTTGTGCTCCAGGATTACGCTTCAGTGGATTACGTTCCAGTGGATTAAAACTCCGGAGGATACTCTTCAGTGGATTACGCTCCAGTGGATACTCTCCAGCCGGATTATCTCCTCCAAATAAAACCTTTGTAACACACTGCGTTTGGGTTCTCTCAGATAACCGTAACACATATACGATATACATCATCTCCTGTCTGGCCTTGAGAATCCTATTAGCAAAGTTTGTCATCATAGTGGTGTTCTGACATTCCTTCTCCTGAAGGGGAACATGTATGTATACTTCCCTTAATCTGAGATTTAAACGTACGCCTGGTTAGCTTGATGCACTTTGTAACACATTTGACTTAGTCAACGCTGTCCAATTCGCAAATGCAGATACAGGTATCGACACACAATCTATCTTTGACACAACATCGACAAGGAAACTAGAGACTTTTGGCCGATACATACGGAAAGTTTGCATTAGCGTGGTTACAGTTCTGACAGCAAACATGGTATGCTGGGCAGTTTGTGGATCTAAACCTGACCCTGGTGCTCCCACTATTGAAAAATATGTTATTGCATGTTTTACAACGATTAATACTCTACTGTCACCCACAGCGGTTTTAAAGCCTTCTGGTTTTTGGAAACAGAAGGGGGTGGAGCTAAGAACAACCAAACGCTGAACAAGAGAACATGTGACCATGAGAAATAACTTTGGATAAGTCTCATTACCGACAATTGCACAGCAAACTTTTCATCTGAGTTAAAAATGTATAGCTGAATCCCTCCAATGTTTACCGGACAACATACATACCAAAATGACGCACACAGCTCTCCCTATTGTGGGAAGCGGTATTCAGCACAATGCAAGGTCTTTTCAGAGCATTTCATGTTTTATCTTGTTTTATTTGTGGGTAAATGCATGTTAGCAAAATATAGCAGCATATTGTTGTTATACTTTACACATGGCCTTAGGCAAACGTGATATTCTGCACATGCTATGTCTTTGTGTGCCTACAGTATGTTTGTATGTGGATATTTCTGTCTGAGCTGTAATGCAGAGGTTAGCAGCTCCAGCTTCTGTGCTCTCTTTGAATGGTCCCCTGAGTGTTGTGAACTGAACCAGGGTTCATGGTGTCTGCCTCTTCCACTGATCCAGCTATGACAGCATCCACCCCCACAGCCCTCCAAGTCTGAAGCTATCCTGGAGCTCCCCTGGCGCCTGGCCGCAGCCGTGCCCCAGGAGCAGCAGCCCCACACGGGTGGCCCCCTGGCGGGTTGTCACCATCCTCAACATCCAACATCCAGCTTCCATCCTGGGGGCACAAGTGTTGCCACTTCTGGCAGTGATCTCCATATGTTTCTCCCATTTTGACACTCATATTGTGTTTTGATGCTGCCCTTGTAAGACAGGCACAAACACACAAGCCTTCACTACCACCATGGGAGGCAGAGACAGAATATGACAGCTCTATATCCAAAGTTTAAACAGCCAGCCACTGTCTGATTCCACAGAGAACCACCAAGTGACCTCAATAAACTCCAGTCTAGACAAAATAGGTCGGTGCCATTGTTGGGTTACTTTGCAGTTCACAGTTTGAAAACTCTATGATTGATACTCACTTTTCTGTTTGGATGTATTCTGTCAGTGAGGTTAGAATGCAACGACAGCTAAAAAGCATTCAAGCTATTAGGAGCTACTACAAGCTAACGTTTAAACTAGCTGCAAGATCGATGGAAGCTAAAGCTGGTTTGAAAAAATGATAACCATGGTAGCAACAAAGGGAAGCTGTGTATTTACTTCAAGCTTATCCTAAACTAACTGCCATGGGTAGCAAGTCTGCACAGGGGTAACCAGGAATCCAGGAAATATGTAAGGAATCTAAAATCCTGTTAGATTGATCAATTATCAATGTGATGCCTTTAAGGTAATATTAAAGGTTAATATTTAAGGTAACTTATCCAATCTATACAACACATCTGTAAATTCAAAAAAGTTATGGGTAGGATCTTTGCATAATTAATTTACTACAAAACTGTCATCATTGACCGTCAGTATTGTGTGTGATTCATTTACACCTGAAGCTAACTATTATCTTCTCATTGCCCATTACTTCGATTAATTATATTGTTTTAAACTACGTAGCTGTAGTAAAGCTGAAGGGATTAAATGGTAAATGGACTGTTAGCACTTTTCAGCATTCCAGCATTCACAGACATTCATACAGAGCAGAGGTTGCCACCTGCTCAGGGAGATTCACATTCACACACATTCACAGTGTCACCATTGAGAATAATTTGGGGTTAGGTATCTTTCCCAAGCGCACTTCAACTGCAGAACTGTGGAGCTGATACAATTGGTGGACGACCAAGCCACAGCTGCCCCTAATTACGAACACCAGGAAATCCTTGTAAATGTGCTTTATGGAGAGTAAACAAATGATTGATAGTTTATAATAGAGGTATACAGATTTGAAATGCATTTTTTTGTGTGGAATACATTTAATTCAATAATACTTATAGAGCCATCTAGGATATTTTATAACTACTATTTACTTTGTAATCATAGCCCCATTGATGAAGTCCTCATCTCAACTCTATAATTAAACAAATATCTTAACAAACCTCAGTGAAATTCTTAAATTACCATTTTCTTTACGTGAAACATGGCAACTTTGAATTGCGTTTGACATCAACAAATGCAGACGTGTATAAATGTGCTACAGAGTTCTTTAGAAGAAGAGAAAAGCTAATTAGATTGTGCTTACATGGGGAGAAAAGGAGAATAGATAACATGGTGAAAGAGGAATAGCAGAAGGGAAGAAGAAGTGCAGATGTGGACAGATGGACAGAGAGTGTTTCGTTTAAACATCATCAGCATCCTCATCATCCATGTCAATTCTGTCCGCCGGGGACCCTCCGCTCACTGGGAAGATGATTTCTTCTCTCCGCAGAGAGATGGCCATCAGGGACTCAACTCTCTGCTGCACTTCTTTTCCCGACACAGTCATAAACACCGTCCTTCCCTCCTTATGCATAGCATTACTCCAATGATCAACAGCACACTTTAAACGAAGCCCATCCCCGGCTTCTCTTTATCAAGCTATTTTAGTTCCTTGGGGCTTGGTGATGCATCCCAGCTCAATTATCTCAAAATATTATGTATATGCATGTTTATTCTCTGTGTTCAGAATGATAGACTGTTAGCGCAGTGTTTTTAATATGCAAACCACCCTTGTCAACCAAGCTGGGATTGAGAGGCTACCCATTATTCGGCATCAGACAGTGAGAGATGATTATCTAGGTGAGGGACTTGGTTCATCCTCAGCAGCAAAGGAAGTGGCATATTGATTGGCCATCAGGGAGCTAATAACACAAGGTTATCTACATGTAGCATGAGACAGTCTGCCTACTTAATACAGCAGCACTATCTAGATTTAATGTGTCCTTATAGCAATGAGCCGGGGACGAAGGGTCATGCATCTTCTAGAACCTAACAAAGGTCACGCTGTTGTGAAACCATCTACGGGGAGAAAGGAGGGTTCAATGCAGTGCCGTCACTGCACTTTTTAACAGATTATATGGACGCCTCCCACTGTTTGTATTTATCACTGAGGCGGTGGTTTTTTAACATTTACAGGATTTGTTCAAGTGACATATCAATAACAACAGTGTCAAAGTCACCAGAGGTAAAGCAGAATACTTTAACATGAAATGTATAGCCTTAGATTGTCCTAGGAGGCTGAAATGTCTTTACGAGGTGGTACAGTATGTGTGAATGTATATGCTAACACGCTAACGTGGTTTCAGCTACTGCAAATTCTCTCTTGTCTTTCATCCAGCTTGGACTGTAGGGTCTTTTTAGAGAATGTTTAAACGCAGTTTACCAGTAGCCTAACGGTCTCCAGGAACTGTTGGCAAACAGCGAGTTTCATGACGGACAAACACAGTATTGAGTCCGGTCAGGTACTGCAGCAGGTGAAATGCAGACTCACTATTGGTGGGCTTGATAACCCACTCCCACTCCACACTTGTTGGTTTATTACAGCACTTAATGTGGTGGACCCTCTGTGAACGCGCAAATATAATGGTAGTGTGTAGGGGTAGGGTATAGGAGGTGGTTTGGAATTAGGCCATTGTTACTGGCCTATTGTGAAGGGATATGGTCCTTCTTACAACCAGGACATCACTCTACATTGACCTATCAACATGCTACTCCCTCACTGCGAGTAGGACCCAGGTACCCTTCAACTTAAACACACCTGTTAGCTATCCCAAAATGATGGAGCAAGCTCCCCATTGATATCATCTTGCAGAAAGTCTGAACAGCTTACATCGCAGATAGAAAATCCACCTTGTTTCATTGCACCTTAGCTACTAAACTTTAAAAAATCGAGTACGTACAAGATTAAGTTCAATTGAGACTAACAACGGTTTGGCCCATTTAAAGCAAATGTCCTTGCAAGGCTTCTTACTGTTTTCAGTTGCTTTCGATAAAAACGACCACTCAATGGAATGGATGGTTATATAATGTCATAAAATTCAATAATGAATGTCTTCTGTGATAATGTTTCTATTTGTCTTTGTCTTTAGTATCTGTAAAAATCACACAATGTCTTTGGTTGAATGTGTCGACCAATCAAAGGCTCTCTTCATGTCAATTAGTCAGAGTGTGTTTTTACAACTTTGTGGCAGCTTGATACACATTGCACAATGAGATATATCCCATGTTCTATCCCCCGATCTATAGAGGGGCAGCATCTGAAATAATGAGTAGGATATCCTGACTAATATTGTGTAGATTCTCTTTTGCACATTTGTATAATATTGCAATGCAGACCACAGTGGCAGTCAGAGCCGTATAAGGTCTCATACATCTTGTGTGTTTTATTTGAGTGCCTTCCAGACATCAGAAATCATCAAAAATACATTTAGGAAAATATGTTCAAAGCTTTAGGCCCTATCGCATGTAAGCGATTTTGTATTGTATTTAGGCTGGTCTGGACTTCCGATACACTGTGAATTTAGTGTACACGAAAAACAGCAGTTTTATGCGACAAAAGAAAATACAGTTTTTCTTGTTTAAGATAAGGCGCATATATATTTAAATTGTGTCATTCACTGTCACATAAAGCCCCGGCCGTACATGTGCACAGTGTCATAATGTGTGAGACGCTGTGACACAGTGATCTGTTGTCTAAACATAAATCACAGTGGCAGCGGAGAGAGACCATGTTTCCCTGTTCTGTAACCTTTAGAGAGCCGTTCTCCTGAGAAATCAACATGACCTCAAACGCGATGGTCCCTAGCCACTTTCCAGGTCATGGTGGAGACTCGGTGGAAATGCAATTCTCTCTCTCTACAGTCTCTCTCTCTCTCTACTCTGCTCCTCTCTACTCTCTCTCTCTCTCTCCTCTCTCCTAGCGCTCTCTCCTCTCTCATCCTCCTCTCGCTCTCTCATCCTCTCCTGCTCTCTTCTCTCCTTCTCTCATCTCTCAGTCTCGACTCTCTCTCTACGTCTCTCTGCCTCTCTCTCATTCCTTCGACTCTCCTCTCTCTCTCTCTCTTTCTCGTAATTACGCAGGCTGCTGGTGTGTTACATGTTCGGTGCCTAGCTCAAGAAAATAAAATAAGTACACATCTATGGAACAAAAATAAGAATAAGAAGCAGCATTATAAAATAAAATAGTGTGAAAAAAAAAGTTATAAAAGCATCTGAGGGTGCGTTCACACCTGCCTTGTATAGTCCGGTTGAATCGAACCCTGGTTCGTTTAGCCGCTTGGTTCATTGCTGGTGTGAACGCAGTCCGCACCAAAACATAGGAAGCGTAGTATTTACATGTCTCAAGAACGCGGATATCTTCAAAATCTTCAGCGAAAGAGTCTTTCAAGACATCCGCGGTTGTTTAGTTAAAGAGTGAAGCAGAATGAAGTGAACAGTGTCGTGTAAAGTAAAAATTCTCCGTCAGCTAGGCTACATAAAAGTAAGAACACCTGCCGTCGGTGAAACGCCCCTCCTTACTGCAGAACGTCTCTAATTATGTTATAATGTTTTTTAACGGACGTTGTCTGATTATATAATCATATGCGCGGGCCGCTAGTGTCTGTTGATCTCCAGATTAACAGCAGCATGAGAATAACCTGCCGAAAGTACCGATGCTCCTGGCGGAGGCTCCGGTAGAAATTGCCGGGATTCACGTTTTTACCCCCTTAATGTCTGACCAATGGTTGAACAGCATTTCCGTGCATATGACTTGTGTTTAAAGTGTGTAGTCCATTTGAGTTTTGCCCGTGTGAATGCAAACTGAACCTTCTGAAAAATGAATCAATGTAACAAACTGTCGTCTGGTGCGCACCAGAAAACAGACTATTACAGCCCCTACACACGGCGGCGTGCGTTGCCACTTCAACGCTTCTGCCCATTCACTTTGAATGGGGTGACCTCACGATTCGCCAAACTGCATTGTGGGAGCAAAGCGTAGCTTCTCTCGCGGTGCTCGCTGCAAAAGTAGAGCAATGTTCTACTTTTGCCGCCTCGACGGAGGCGTCAGCCAATCAAATCCCGCGTATGCAAATCTGACAGTACAAGCGCTAGCCAATCAAACCGTGTGTATGTTGGGAGAGCCAGACCGCAGTTATTTCTCATATGTAAAAAAATGGAGGAGAAAATGATCGTGGCGGAAGGGAATCACCCGGTACTATATGACCAGTCCCTCTTTACATACAGGGATACAAACCGGAGGAGCTAGGCATGGGGGGAGGTGGCAGAGACAGTGGGTGAAACTGGTAGGTTTTCGCCTGTTTGGGGAGTTTATATCCAGTGTACTTTGTTTGAATGGACAGCTAGCAAGCATAGACAGTATATTTAGATAGCATGGATGTAGCATGAATGCTTTGCTTTGTATGTCCGGGGCGGGACATTCATTTGATTGGTTGTTGGTCGCGTTGCTTGCGTTGACTCCCCAAGCTCAAGACACGCCCACCGCCAAGCGGCAACGCACGCCGCCGTGTGTAGGCTCCGTTAGGTGTGAATGCAACCTCATAGAGTAGTGAAAATGTGTAAGTTTGGAGTGACAGCCAGTCATAACAAAAAATAAAACAGTGTACTTACTGTGAATTATATATTTCACAGAAGTAATAACTTAGAATAAATACATTGTAAAACAGTATATAAAAATAGCATGAACCTTGCACATTCCCTGTATATGTTGTAAATCTCTGCCCAATGCTACCTCGTTAAAACTGCACAGCTTTTTTTACTTTAAAGGGGACCTATCATGCAAAATGCACTTTTTGATGTCTTTTATACATACAACTGTGTCCCCGGTGTGTCAGGGAACTGACGCAGCGTCAGAAAATAAAACCCTCTCTCTTTTCCTCCGTACCCAAATGTGGACCCATGGTACTATCAGAAAGTTGCTATCAGAAACAATACCCGACTGTTTTGGACGTAATATGGTCGGTGTTTACATTAGCATCGCTAACACTCAGAGATAACCTGTACTGGAGAGCATGTGTATGAAGAAGCAGGAAATAAAAAGGAACTCACCTTGTGGTATAACCGGCAAGAGAGAAAGCCTTTGAGCTCCATACTGTTTCAGAAGTAATCCTTGATAATCCATGATATGGCGTTTCATCACGGCAGTATTTAGTTTAGACAGTAGCTGCCGGGTCCCGCATGAGCTCAGCCCCCTCCTTTTATTTATTTTGTATCCTTTTTTTAAAAAATTTTTTTTAAGTTTTATACCCAAAATCAGTGAAATAGAGGGATATGAGGCATGGCTAGAATGGGTGATCTGTTTGGTATTTTGAGCAAAACACTTCATAGACATGTTTTTTATATATTTGTATATATCTGAGACCTATGCTATTGCCTAATAGTAATAGCATCACATTATGATGTAGTGCACATATATTGTTTTTCAAAAAACATGTCCAGAGGCCTGTAGGCTACTACGAAGCAGGATTTTTGCTTAGCGAGCTAACTTCAGGGAAAACTCAGGGTTTCCAGTCCTACGACGCTGGTTCTCTTTTTAGCGGGCTATATCTCCATGGTAACTTATGCTGAGCGGCTAACCTGCTCCGGAGCAGGTTAGGTTGCAGGCTAAGAGATCAACTCAGTGAAAGCACCGCCTGCTGACCAATCAGAGCTCCGTGTACGGAGTTTGAAGCTATCAAGTCACATTACACGAGAAAGGAAATACAGAATAACTGCCGTTGCAGGAAAGACGGCCGGCAAAAATCAACTGACTGTGTGAACGTGAAAATGAATAGAATATCACCTCCCATCTTCAGAGCAATCTGACTATTATAACATTATTCCTTATCTGAGTCAGCTTATTGAGCCGTATCTGGCCGTGCAACACTCACAGTGTCACATACTGTATGCAGAAGTATTATTTTAAGCAACACTCGAGTCAAATGTAATTAAAGTCAGATCCACTCGTGTCTTAGACGGGGCAGTGATATCATAAACCTGTTAATGTACGCATTAAAACACCTTTTCTTTTACCAGCTGTATTCACCTTGCAGGTGCAGCTATGTGGCTTTTATCCTGGATAAAGTGTTTAAGTCATGGATGTTTAAAGTTTAACTTCTTCATATGTCTAGTATTAAAGTTCACTTTTCATTCAGGAAGTATGACGCTGAGCTGTCAGTACGCTTCTCCATGTTTGTGATTGGTCGAATGCTCCAGATACCACCCCTTTCATGTGAACGCGCACCTAACTAGATAGGACACGGCTGGCTTGAGCGATCCACTTGATAACCCACGTCGTAGGACCGCTTAGCGAGAGCGCGTATGTTTTGGATTAGGTCAACCGGCTAACTCAAACATATCCAGGTTAGGTTGAACCGGCTTCGTAGAACAGGCCTCTATATTTGTAGTTACTTGTTTTTATATTTATATATCTTGTAAACTTTTCTGTCGGTTTAATTTAAAAAAAGTCTTTAACATTGTTTTACTCTATTATTATCTTCTATGTTATTGTTTTATGATTATTTAGTTTTTGATTTAATTTATTTTTAATACATTTGCTATGTTTATATAATCCCTCTATGTTTTTGTATTTACCATTATATACCAAACCAAATTCCTTCCATGTGAAAACCTATACACTATACCGGATTCTGGTGTAATCTCATGGCCATGATATTAGTCAATTTGTTTTGGAGTGCTCCATTTTTTTCTCAGGGCTAAAAAACCCCGGGTCTTCAGAATAAAAGATTTCCTGAGCAGAGTTCAAGGTTTTGGTGGGGAAATACTCTGGGGAGGCAGAACGCGCTGTGAGCCCCACAGATTACATTTCAGTCCTGGCTCGCAGTCAGAAGCTCGCCAGACGGAACAGGAAATTGTGTCGCTGTCAGTGAAAACGCGCAGAGAGAAATGTAAATGCCCCCTCCCAGTAACGGACGCCTTATATGCAACCCTGGTTGTGTCCCCTGGGCTCTGCCTGTCCACAACGTCCATCTTGTGTCAAATAGCTGGTTTTAATACCAGATAGAGATGGGGGGGGGGGGGGATATTTGTGTGTATTGATGTGTGCAGGAAGATGGGAAACTATGCGCTGATGTCCATTATAGAATGCAGGCCATGCTTATTTCTAAGAAATTAAAGAAATATCTTATTTGAAACAAAAACACCATTGAAATATTTTATAATAAATGAAATGAGAGGAGAGAGACTCACAATCAACATTTCAGTCAAGTTAGAAAGCTCACATTGTTGAACATGCTGACAGTTCCATTTCAGCAATGCTGTCAGAGACAAAACAAACATCTAAAGGGAACACATTACAGCCACTGAGATTTCCTTCAGTCGCGCTCTGAACCAAAGCCTAGGAAAGCTATCAGTCATTAATGAGAATACATTGACACAAACATGACAAATGGGAGTGAGATCTGGAATTAACAGCATGGTTCAAGTACAACATCAAAAATAATTCAAGATTTGAAGACCAGTGCAAATCTACTGGAAATATCCTAAATACTCGGATCAGTCATTAGCCCGCATGGTTTTTCTTACCACTGCTACGCTGATGACACCCAACTAATTCTGTCCTTTCCCCGCTCAGAGACCCAGGTCGTTGCACGCATCTCTGCTTGTCTAGCTGACATCTCTCAGTGGATGTCTGCTCACCACCTCAAGTTCAACCTTGACAAGACTGAGCTGCTCTTCCTTCCGGGAAAAGATTGTCCCACTCTTGACCTAACAATCAACATCGGCACCTCTATTGTTTACCCGACCCAGACTGCAAGGAATCTGGGTGTGATCCTAGATAACAACCTGTCCTTCACTGCAAACATCGCTGCTACAACCCGTTGCTGCAGATACACGCTTTACAACATCAGGAAGATACGTCCCCACCTGACCCAGAAAGCGACGCAGGTTCTGGTCCAGGCTCTCGTCACCTCACGCCTAGACTACTGCAACTCCCTCCTGGCTGGTCTTCCTGCATGTGCCATCTGACCTCTGCAGCTCATCCAGAATGCAGCTGCTCGTCTGGTCTTCAACCTTCCTAAATGTTCCCACACCACTCTGCTCCCTTCACTGGCTTCCGGTAACTGCTAGAATCCACTTCAAGACACTGGTACTTGCGTACCATGCTGCGAATGGATCTGGTCCTGTCGTACAATGGACAGCTTCCCCCCCCCCCATCTATGTATATACTCGCATTTTAGACTCTGTTACTAACTGGATATCTGTAGACTTGGTATGTCTTAAATGTCCGGTTAGGATGTATTAGAACGAAATCTAAAATGAAAATTGTAAATAAGCAATCTGTATGTAAAAAACCACCTGTATGTAAATTGTAAATAAGCCATCTGTATGTCAAATATGTCTTATATGTCTTAAATGATATGATGAATTGGAAATGGAGGACCCTGATGTAAACAAGACGAAAGTCTTTCTCTGGTCTGCATCCCCTTAACAATTGTATGTTTTGAGCTGTACTGTACTGTACCCAATATACAAGCTGTTAATAAACTTTTCAATCAATCAATCAAAGTCCTTCCTACATCCAGGACATGGTTAAACTGTACACCCCAGCACGTGCACTACGCTCTGCATCAGCCAAACGGTTCGCTGCACCCTCGCTGCGAGGGGGACCCAAGTTCCCATCAGCAAAAACACGTGGGTTTGCTATCCTGGCTCCAAAATGGTGGAATGAGCTCCCCATTGACATCAGGACAGCAGAAAGCTTACACATCTTCCGGCGCAGACTGAAAACTCATCTCTTTCGACTCCACTTCGAGCGATATAATTACTAACAAAGCACTTATATACTAATAAAGGGCTGGCTTACCTAAAGCCAGTTGAGTAGCACTTGAAATGTTTGGCTCTATGAAACCTGATGTACTTATATGATTCTGTTTTCTTCAAGGTTGTATCTTCATGGTCGAATGTACTTATTGTAAGTCGCTTTGGATAAAAGCGTCAGCTAAATGCAATGTAATGTAAAATACACCTCCCATATGACGAAGATATCATCAATCACAGGTCCAAGGGCATTTTCTTGATTTGTATAGCTTGCTAAATTCACCTTTCAGAGTTACTTATATATACACATTTTTCAAATGCTGTTTGTTTTCTGGTGCATTGCTGTCAGACAAATGATACAATATATCTCTGCTGCATTCTCCCTACTGCTTATTTAACCCTTCAGCTGTAAAATGGAACTGATATTCTGCCTTCACTCTGGTCTTCTTCTTTTGCTGATGTTGGCAGAAACACGAAATATGTTGCCTATAGTTATTTTGGGGTTAGGGATGCTTCTATTTCTCTGGAATTCAACACATTTTCCCTGAGCGTTTTAGTCCCAATATATTTAGTTTTTAAGCTTTGGAATTCAAGTCAACTTTTAGGAGAGTAAGTGTTAAAGGTCTCCTATTATGCAATTTTTAGGCATATATTATGGATCTCAGATATATACAAATTAGGGCTGTCAGTCGATTAAAATATTTAATCGCAATTAATCACACATTTTTTGTCTGTTCTAAATGTACCTTAGAGGGATATTTTTCAAGATTGTATTACTCTTATCAACATATGAGTGGACAAATATGCTTTATGCAAATGTTTGTTTATTATAATTTGAACAATGACACATTTCCGTGTGTGTGTGTGTGTGTGTGTGTGTGTGTGTGTGTGTGTGTGTGTGTGTGTGTGTGTGTGTGTGTGTGTGTGTGTGTGTGTGTGTGTGGAGAGACACTGTGATGGATCGTTGGAGCTATGTGCAACTCAAGGCTCGAATGGGAGCTGCCTGGACGCTGCAATCATGTTGCGCGCACTATCCGTGCTGAGTGTGCTGACTTTTCGTACAATGTCCCACTGTCTGGCTACCTGCATAAAGTCAAGTGCTCGGCGCAGTTGTCGGCGAAATGTCACTCCTCTGTTTTCATTGAAACAGCTCCTTATATCCGTTAGCGCAGCTAGCTAGCACCAGATGCTAACAACAACAATACACGTAAGGTGTGCGCGTTCTCTCTCGCTCGGGCCACACATACACACACCCTCCCGGTCCTCCCGATGGCCAGTCCGGGCCTGCCGGTGAGCGTGGAAGCGTTATTAACGCGTTAACTTGACAGCCCTAATACAAATATATAAAAACATGTCTTAGATGTGTTTTGCTCAAAATACTAAACAGATTATGCATTTTAGACATCCCTCATAACCCTCTGTTCCAGCCCTGTAAGAGAAACGCTGATTTTGGGTCCTTAGCTTGAAAACAAACAAAAAAGAGGAGGGGGAGCAAAATGCCTGCTCAGAATTACCGAGCAGATTGAGTTCAATTCTGCCGTGATTAAACGCCATCATGTTCCAAACCACATCAAGGATTATTATTTCTGAAACAGTATGGAGCTCAAATGCTTTTTCTCTCACCGGTTTACCACGAGGTGAGTTCCTTTTTTTATTTCCTGGTTTTTTAAACATGCTCTCTCCTGTACAGGGTGTTAGCGATGCTTGCTAATGTAAACAAAGACCATATTAGGTCCAAAACAGGCAGGCATTGTTTCTGTAGCAACTTTCTGAGCGGATTGGAGGAGGGGCTTAAAGAACAGACAAGTGCACATGTCCCTGGACGATATGGATATCATCAGATGTTTCTACTACCGTGACGTTTTAGCGTCTAACGTGTTTTATTTCTTGTACTCCAGGATCATTCTCCAACCGCCGTGTTCCCGTCACTAGCCGCCACATCCTCGCCATTCCAGCTGGATCCTACTCCCCGCACCTCGTCTACTAATAAACTCTTTTGTGAAAACACTCTGCCGTGTCCTGCGTTTGGGTCCTCTCAGATATCGTAACACTGATAGAGTAAATCATGTTTCCTTTGGCTAGAGAGGACATTGCAATGCCATGCATGACTCACTCTGAAAAGGGCACACTCGTCCGAGTTCACAATATCCGATAAAATATTTTATAAACCACTATCATTGACTACAGAACAGGTAATCAGTATATATTCACAGCTTTTAATGCAAGCAGAGTGTGCCTGTATGGGGCGAAAACAGGGAGGGGCCTTCAAAAGGAGTGCTGTAGGTCATGCTGCAAATCAGGCCTGCAGGCTTTATTGTGAATCAGGTGTTACTAGCAGCACTCTATCCAAAACCCAGAGAGGGAAGAACAGAGAAGAAAGAGAGGGGAGCGATTTATCAATGCAAAGTTAATAACATCCATTTGAATCTAACTAAAAATCAATATTTCATTACCAAATTGTTAGCGGGAATGAAGAAGGATTGGGGAAGTTGGGGTGGCTGTGGTGGGAAGGAGGCGTCGGAGAGTTCGATGGGGAAGACGGGATGATTCATGGGGCCATCAGGCCGAGGTGGGGGAGGGACGGAGAGAGGGAGGGAGGGGTGGAAGGAGGATGAAAGAGGAACATGCTGGAAAAACTTGGAAAGGGGTTTGCTCACCAATGACCTTGGCGACAATATATAGAAGAAAATTAAAGCAACTGTCCTGAGCCCACCAGTCAGGATCAGCTTATAAATCACACTACATATAGTTGTGTGTGTGTGTGTGTGTGTGTGTGTGTGTGTGTGTGTGTGTGTGTGTGTGTGTGTGTGTGTGTATGTGTGTGTGTGTGTGTGTGTGTGTGTGTGTGTGTGTGTGTGTGTGTGTGTGTGTGTGTGTGTGTTAATTGGTGAAGGGGAAAGGAACTTTACACACAGTTTACAGTAAAGTAAGGTTGAGACAAGAAAAAATAACTATTTAAAAAAACAGTTTCTAGGTTTTATTCATTTCAGACTATTTCAGTAAGGTTCAAAAATGATTTTTAAAGTAATAATGAGCTGCAGGCAAAAGACCACACAATAATTTATACATTTAAAGGATTTCATTGTTCTAGAAAATTAAGCTGAATTCACACTTTATGAGACACCAAAGACAATGAAAACGGTACTTCAGGTACAACTGGTGAATATACAGCTGTACTTAAACAAGATAAAGATATAAATATGTTTTATATGCAGTTTTATGACAAAAAGGGCCATTATCACAAAAGTAATTTTTACCCCTCAAAAAATGTTTATTAAAATGTTTTACTGTTACACTCACTAAAACATACAGACGATGTACCTTATAAATGGGAATAATGTTGACCACTGACATTTTGAGGGGTCATATTTGTGCTAAAATCCTGAATGTGTCGTGTTTTATATGCAGTTTCATGACAAGAAAGGGCATTACTCTACCCATGATCACAAAAGTCATTGTTGCCAAGAAATCATTTCTTGAAGCTTTAACAAAATTGTACTGTAACTCGTAATAAAACACAGAAATAATGTACCTTTATAAGAGTAGTAATTTGTTAAAGCACAGAGCACATACATAATAAACTTCGGATTAATAATAAAGGGATTAATAAAAGTCCTTCCTATACCTTAGCATGTTATATGTAAGAGATAATGTGCCATAAACCCACCATGAAGGTGTTCCCTTTTTATTAATGACCGCTTAGCTGCACATGTTCCCACTCATTACACAGCTACCTACTAAATAAACCACACATTAATTATTGATTTAAAAATGATTGTATTGCTTCCGCTAAGAAAAAAATTGCCAGTTCCATTGCGTACCAACAGCTGGAACTGCGGAGAGAGCAACATTTTAAAATGACGGCAGCTCTGATCGAGCTCAACGCTTGTGAATTGTCAACTGCTTTTGCATTTTTTTTAAATAAAGGGCGGTGCCGGCCGTCAGTGAACTGGGCCATTGACGTCCGTTCTGTAATTTTCCAGAACACACAGATGGCCAGCGGCCCACCGGTAAAAGTCTGACTCTCCCGATGGCCAATCTGGGCCTCCCCTGACTGCATGTCGCGGAGTCCAGGCGATGCTGCTCCTCCAAGGAAGAGACACACGTTCACTAAGCTGAAAAAACTATATCCGGTCACAGTGATCTGCTATTTTAAAGTAAAGTCAACACATATCGACCCTAAATATAGTCTATATTAAGAACGAGAAAAGTTTTAACATATATATCGTTTTTTGTAAACATGGGACAAATGTGCGAGGGTGATGACGTCAGAGCATCGTCCTATGTGCCGGGGCTTAGCCCTGGACAGCCCCGGCCCAATTTAACCCCTGCTTACAGTATGTAAGAACATATAGTACGTTTGTTGTCCACACCTGACGCTAAATGTATCGGACTTCTTCTTGCAGTTTGATATGACCGCACATAGTCCCTTTATCCTCCTTAGCAGCCTTTCAGTTAGGGAAAATAAACAACCTCTGTAATCTCAAAATCAAAAAGTATTTCCCTTATGTAAAAGTATGTGAATTGAATGTAGTGAGGGTTGTGCCAGTTAACCAGCCAGGTGTGATAATCCTAGAAAAGTAGAAGTGGTTTCTCTCTTAACAATGACTGACTGTTCTGATTTGGTCAAATGAAAAACACTCAGGTACGTTTAAGGCAGCACGCCTCAAACGTACCTGATGGGAGGCAGACCATATGGATGTCTACTTCATGATTTATATTATGATTACATTGAGCTTTGTGTAATTAGGGAAACCATCACACTTGACAGACATCACAATGAAGTGAAAAGTGAAATGGGAAACAACAGCCAAAGAGTGATTCAAACTGACAGCTATTCCAGCTCTCCACTAATTGCCAATCTTTTTATGACAGATTTTATGGGCTAAAATCATTTGTACAGTAGTGATTTCTTCTTGTGTTGCTTAATTAGGCTCTGAGTTAAGATGTATGTGTGTGGATGCAGGTATTTGTGTGAGCGTGAGGTGGGTAGATGCCATGAATAGCATGGCCCTGTTATGTGGTGGCACATACGTACACATATACATTTCAAAGTCTTCACTTACAGATCATTGACATACACATACAGTAGACTTGGGGAGTAAAAGATAACACTTAACGTGATTACATGACACCAAAAAGGGTAACTGTATTTCCTTACAATTACATAAAAAAAGGATGAGATTGTATATGTTCTTTGTAAGCTGTACTGTTCTGTAGGCTAATACTTTAAGTGTGTGTGAATATATACTTCTCCTGCCTTAATTTGCTTTGTGGTTTAACATTTATTTGGTTCATTTTTTAAACTGTAGTCTGTGCTCATGTGTTTCATTGTTGGTGAGGCTTCTGCCTAAATATGATTCATGAAAGGCAGGTTCTCCTATAAATAAAATCTCTGAGCAAAGGACACATTTTGATACTAAATATCTTCTTTTCTAAGGTCACTTTGTTCTGTTGTCCTCCATAATACACTTCTTATTGATATCTATTTTCTCTTGTACTTATTCGCATTGCATTTGATAGTGAGGTAATCAAAAAGTACTTGAAAGTAATCAGGTTACATTACTTTAAAATGTGTCCAATCCACCTCACTGTGGGTTTGATGGGATCTTCTCATCCTCCAACAGGAAGTGTCTTTTTATTTGTCTGCGTCCAGATTGCATGCACATCAGGTAACAATTAACACATAACAACACAAATTGTCTGCTGTCACATCCAGTTATCTTCATTCTCTGACACCTTTACCTCCTATACAAAAAAGAGAAACTCAGAAAAAAAGGCTTCTGCATTAGCTCAGCCCAAACCCTGACAGTTTGTAGTGCATTGAATTAACACCATCTCTCCCTACACCTCCACATCCACCTGTAATGAGCAATTACAGTTCGCTGGGCCCCATCTGTAAAAGCTTTTTCTCCGTTGCTTTTTCCCGCAGCTTTTCCAAGATCCTGCTGCCACTTCCTGCACCCCACTTACCATGGCGCATTTCAAACGGTCCAAATGTGCGCGCTAAATAATTCAGCGGCTGCTAACATTAAACAACTGTTAACACGCTCAAATAATTAGTTATGCTTGCTTGACATGTTTGCATCTTTAATAATTAATGCATTTGTCTTAATTAACAACAACAGTATTTTTTTGTCGTGTCGCTTCTTTCTCGAGAAAATAAAGGAGAAAACAGGCAATTACACTATAAATATGAATTAGACGCCCTTATTAAAAAACCCAGATAATGGGCCATGGGGAGGGAAGTGATATTCTAAAGGGAAGTGATGAGATATATAAATCTTACGTTTCACTCTTTTATTGTGAAGAGGTATTTTAGTAGCAATGCCTCTTTTTCATTTGACTTAAAAATATAAAAAAGACATCCCAGTTTATTTTATGGACTAAAACATGAATGCTGTGAATAGAGTCTGCTGATTAATGTAATGAATATACTTCTTATTTAGCTGAATAAGGAATGCAATCACATTCATTAAGAAACGATGCAGATTTAAAAACACAAATGAACATTTTCAGTATTTTGGCAAAACATGGGCAACATTGAGAAAACATTCACCAACTTGATGATACTCACATAACCTTTACTAAAGGCGCATGATGCTCAAAACACAACAGAAACAGGGACACTAAAAAGTGACGCACATAACTGGGACCAGGGCTTGTTGACGTTCGGGATTATCAAATTGTCCATCTGTCGATGATGGCAGAGTTAGTCTGTTTCATAGTTGAAGGTGTTTGGTCAGTGTATTTGAAATGACTTGGTTAGCTATGCTAGTTTACAGCAGATCTGCAATACAATCAGAAGGAATCATGTGATCACGTTGTTAAAATAAGCCAATAAAACTTACATTTTAGGTAAGTTTCCAGAGACAGTTTGCCGACTTTACAACTTTATCACAGATGTGTGCATCACTTTTTAGTGTCCCCGTTTCCGTATTTTTTTTTATTTCATCAGCGTTTAATATTTGAGCATTTCGTTTATGCATAGTTTTTTTGTAAACTCTGCTCATGTGTTTTCAAGTTGGTGAAGATTTTTCTTCATTTTATGTGTTTTGGTACATTTGTGTTTTTTTATTTGCAATGTTTTTTAAACTGCTGCGCTTTTCTCCTTATGTAAGTGCTTTGGGCCATTGTAGCTCGTTTGCACAGGTCGGCCACCGTACATTTCCCTCACGTGGAATATTTTCAAATGATACATTTGAGAAGTGTTTTTTCCCACGGTGTAAGGTTCAATTGGTATACACACACAATGGCGCCACTTAACATTTCAGGATCTGGCATACTCATTTATCCCTGTCAGCAGTCTGTAACGCTTCAAAAATGTTATTCCAAATGCAACCAATTTGAGTGAAATGTGTTGAAAAATGTAGCATCTTCTTAATTCGTCCCTTTCAGAAAAGAAGGCCTGTGTGCCGGGTGAGCGTCGAGATGGTGTTGTATTTAAATTTTCATGGCTGGCGTCCTTGTTTTGGCTGAAAGAGAGGCTAGATGTGAAAGCGCTCAGCCACTCGGAGTCGAGCCAAAAATGCAGCTGTCAATGAGCGGAGAGACAGGCGACAGGCATGACGCCCTACGTGCCGGATGACTTTGGGAAGACTTTGACAGCCACCCAGGAAGGGAAGTTATTTTCCCTCCTTTTTTCTCAAGCTGCCGCATGATTAAAAGCCAAATGAGTGACACTGCTCGACACCCCAAATCAGCCCACTGCATTAATATTTCACACAGATGGCAGCTGTGTATCAAAACAACATGCTGCTAAGGACAAGAGGAGGAGAGGAGTGTTGGAGCAGGGTAAAACTCCTTTAGCTGGATGCCTATATTTCCCTGATTGGACTTGATTATACGGACAAAGCCAGTAAAGTGAATGGAAATTACAAACGTGTACAAAATGTATTAAAGGAATGGTTCCACATTTTCGGAAGTTAGCTTATTGTTCTCTCGTGGACCAACCCAGTCTCACAGCATTTCGTGTTATAGTCACAACATTTTCCCCTTTTTTTCGTGTCACACAGAACGATTTTAAAAGCAATGTATTTCTATTGGTAGTGTGTTTCGTGCCTGCACCACGTCTTTTTGTCCGGTCGGCTCTTGGAAGACCGGAAGCTGTGTGGTTCCTAAAAACATTTTCTCACTCAATATCAAGCCACAATTATTAATTTTATTTTAAATCGTATAATGTCTGACTTTTTTTGCCGTCCGCGAGGAAAAATAAATGGGGCTCAGAGCCTCAAAATACTGAAATCTGTATTTTTTAAATCTTTTTTTCCCTTCTAATTTGTTATTATTTTCTAAATAACACACTGTTATTTACTCAACAATAACACACAATTATCCTTGTTTTTATTTATTTGTTTAACCTTTTAAGCCCGACAGACCCCGGTACCGGGGCCCTCCCGCAACATCTTGGAGGAAACAGTGTCTGAGGGCATGTTCATTTAATAAATTAGGAATGTTTTATATCCATGTAACGGGAAGAAACGTATCCAAGTGATCATTTAAAACAATTTTTCCAAAAAAAAAACACAATGCTAAGCCTCTGAATTAGCAACGAGCGAAAAATGCTAACAGATGACTGCACCGAAATTCACTCACAAAACCTTATTATTTATCTTTGCTGCACATCCAACCCATCGTTTCACATTGTGAGATGGCACAGAATCGATGGGTGCAGACATTATCACTCAATGATACGAACTTGCGGAGATAATAACAAGAACAGACATCAAAACATGTGGCGCTAGGTAGCTAAAAACGCTAACATGGCTTACCTGTGTCGTTGTCTGGTCAAAAGTGGTCTTCAATGCATTAAAACGATAAAAACGCTGCTAAAGTGAATCCATAGGTTAAAGTGTCTGTGTCCCTTTGAAATGATTTCTGATAATAATATTTTCACTCTGGTGCAAAACTGCGTATGCGAAGCCCCCACCTTTTTGTTTTAGCTTGTGTGTGAGTGGGGAGATTCCCCTTCGATTATATTGGCTCTATCGGTCAGAAAGAGATGACATTCACCAAAATCAACCAATGGGTTCCAGAGAAACGGTAAAACCCCCATTTCCACCCAAATCACCTCAGAGGTGGAGTTTTTTTTGCTAAACCTCTCTAAAAAGGTCAAATATCACTTGTTTTGCATCAATCTTGATACAGGGTACTTATATGTTGTACTTTGGATTCCTAAAGCTTTTAGTCTACCTTCCCAGCTAGCGGGGAACGTTCTCACAACTTTGGCTAACGTTACCTATTGGTTCTAATAAGGTTTTAAAGAAACGTTTTAATCTGATGTTCAAATAACCTTTTTAGGATGTTTCTATAATAATGTTCCTATAAGGTTTAAGGTTAACTAAGAAATAACGTTTTAACTGCAACATTCAGATGATGTTTTGAGGATGTTATTGAGGCCTGAGATGACAGAACGTTTTTTTATAAAACGTTCCTTTAATGTGATATGTTAACAAAGGTGGAACGTTTTGCCTGCAACATTCTAAGGATGTGTTTTGGACGTTGTTGGGTAACACATTAAACATGTTCTTTATAAAACGTTCCCTCAATGTTACATGATAACAAATGAAGAACATTCTCCAAGCAACAATCTGCAAATGTTTTCAGGATCTTATTGAGGCCTGAGATGACAGAAAGTGTTTAATAAAATGTTCCTTCAATGTGATATGTTAACAAAGGTGGAACGATTTGCCTCCAACATTCTAAGGATGTGTTTTGGACGTTGTTGGGTAACACATTAAAGATGTTCTTTAAAAAACGTTCCCTCAATGTTACATGATAACATATGAAGAACATTCTCCAAGAAACATTCTGAAAATGTTTTCAGGATGTTATTCTTTTTTATAAAACTTTCCTGTTATGGCAAATATTAACACGGTCATGGTCAACGTCAGATTTATTTCTAGAGCGCTTTAAAAAACAAACGTGTTGCATTTGTTTGAAAAGGATGTATAAAAAAAATCTGATGTCACCATATTTTCCTTTTGAAAAAAACAAACATGCACGTAATTTATGATAAGCTGTAAGCAGATATTGCATGTTTGCGGTGGCATGTGTGAGTTCCCAGCTAGAAATGTTTGTTACCATTCGTTGTTCTAGGAATGTTTTCGGCGGGACGTTAAAGTTAGGATAACGTTCTTTAAAAGCATTCTGGAAATGTTTGGTGATAACCTTCTTAAGGTGTTTTTGATACTGTAACCTTCTTAAGATGTTTTTGATAACACTGTTAGAACATCATGCCCTACTGTTCTTAAAACGTTTTCAGCGGGACGTTTTATTTTGGTTCCCAGAATGTTCTTCTGAAAGGTAGGATAACGTTCTCTAAAAACATTCTAAACATTTTTGGTGATAACTTTCTTAAGATGTATGAGCGCATTGAGACAATGAATAGGACGAATAAAAACGAATTTATGCATGCCAATATTCACTCACATGCACTTATAATCACACTAAGGTATGTAGGCCCACAGTGTTCATAATATCATGTGTAAAATATCCGAAAATAATCACACTTTTTTCTGACTATAAAGGTTGTGTCTCGTATGTAGGTTATAACTGTTGGATAAGCTATCTGGCCGTGTGTGGTTTGTGAGAGCTGCGTATAAACAGTGTCCGCTGTTTATGCATATTAGATGAAAATCGTTATCGCACCCTTTAGATTTGAGACCGACAGACATATAGAGGAACGGTCCGGACCGATTGTCACTGCCCGTCCCTGAAACCCCTGTTAGTGTTTGTATGTGTTTGTTTCTACTGTGTGTCTCTCTCTCTCTGCCTGCTGGTCTGCTCTACACGGCTGGGAGCAATATCCAATCAACCACACCTGCAACCTGCTCATCAGCCACACTATGAAAGCCTGCAGCCTGCACTCATTCCCTGCCGGATTGTTGCCGTGAATGGTTTGTTGCGTGCCGCTCTAGCTTTTTACCAGCATATTATTTGACAACTTTGTCTGCTTTTGCCTCAAACTCATTATGATGTCTCTCCCAGGAGGAATCCAAGGCCTTCCACACTCCCAAGACCAGCCAGGCCTCTCCACCCTGGAACAACTGTTTCCCACTGCTGCCATAACCAACCTCCACTCCCAGCTCCCCTTTTCTAATAAACAAATGTTACTTTCACCAGCTGATTCCGATTCATCCTTTTACATGTGTTAATAGAAAATTCCAATAGTTAAGTAAACTATCAAAATCATCCTAATGACCACAGTGGTCAGTCCACTTACCAGGCATTTTGAGTTGAACAATTACAGGAATATTATGTCTTTATGCTCTAATAATGTAAAAATATTTTAGTAAATTGTTACCACAGAACATTTGCATAATATTTTCAACATAAAGCATGTTATCCTTCTCTAAAATAATAACATTCTGGCAACATAAACAAATCTAACTTGCAGCTAAAAACATTTTAAGAACAGTAGGGCATAGGGATGCTGCGATCGAGCGGTCACCGATCGAGTTCGGCCGATACTCACTCTCTGCCGATCGATCGGTGCTCTCCAAACATGCCGATCGCATGACGTAAAATACATGACAATTTTCTCTGTGCGCGGCTAAACAAGCTCGCCAAAATGGCTTCACCAGTCTGGCAGTATTTTAAGGTGTCCGAAAAAGACAGTAAAATAGCGGAATGAAACGTGTGTGAAGCAGAAATCCTGCAGCTCCGACGGACTCTGTGACGGACCGGTGAGCGGAGCGAAACACACAAGAGTTAGACCTAACACACTTAGCTATTTTATCTACCTCTGGAACAAGCTAAACTAGTTATTATAAATATATTTATTCTTCACTGTCCGGTCACTCATTACTGGATCAGTGAGCTGCATGAGATACTGACTGGCTGTCGAGAGAGGGGGAGAGAGAGAGAGGAAAAGAGAGCGCTTCCGCTCATTTCTCCCGTGTTATTATCCAAAGTGAATGTAAACTTGAATAATGTACATCATTTGAATGTAATAATTAAGTTGATTGTTGTTTGTGGAAGCTCCAGTGAATGAGCCCCATTAACTGAGTTTTAAACATCACTTTAAATGGAAGATTTAAAGTGATGTTTTAATCTTCCATTTAGGCCCCGCCCACTCGATCGGATCGGCGATCGGTATCGGCCGATACTGATTCCGGCGATCGGAGCATCCCTAGTAGGGCGTAATGTTCTAACAATGTTATCAAAAACATTTCAAGAATGTTTTTAGAGAATGTTATCCTACCTCCCTTTTCGTCACAAAGGAGCCAGTTGAGGTGGTTCGGGCACCTAGTTAGGATGCCACCTGGGCGCCTCCCTAGGGAGGTGTTCCAGGCACGTCCAGCTGGGAAGAGACCAAGGGGTAGACCTAGGACCAGGTGGAGGGATTATATCTCTTCGCTGGCCTGGGAGCGCCTTGGGATCCCCCAGTCAGAGCTGGTTGATGTCGCCAGGGAAAAGAAAGTTTGGGGCTCTCTGCTGGAACTGCTACCCCCGCGACCCGACCACGGATAAGCGGGAGAAGATGGATGGATGGATGGTTATCCTACCTTTCAGAAGAACATTCTGGGAACCAAACAAAAACTTCTGCTGAAAAAGTTTTAAGAATAGTAGGGCATAATGTTCTAACAATGTTATCACCAAACATTTTAAGAATGTTTTTAGAGAACGTTATCCTACCTTTCAGAAGAACGTTCTGGGAACCAAAATAAAACTTCCCGCTGAAAATATCTCTAGAACAATGAATGTAGCATTCTCAGAATGTTTTTAGAACCAAACATTTCTAGCTGGGTTACCATCATCCAAGGGTAGTTTTCACTATAAGTAAAAACAATATTTTGGACGGACACTATAATTTACAGTTTTTTACTATGTTCAATCTGAATTTTCTTTAAAATAAAAAACATCTATATTGATTCTGACTTTTCTACATCCAACTCACAGGTTTATCATTACTTTGAGAAAAAAGATTAATTGAATTAATTAATTGAACCCTTTTAGAAGGGAAGATATGGTCATTTGTTCTGGGAATGTCATTTTCGAGCCTGAGACCTGAAAAACAGGCTCAGGGCTAAACAGGTTAATTCTATAATATCGGGCTTTTTTGCCGTCCGTCAGGAACTGAATTTCAAAATAACTGTAAACAGACGTAGGCGATACAGATACACACCAACTGAACTGATTACCCAAGATCCGCAGCTATAGTTGAAGCTTGGTGATTGGATGTTTTAGCCGCAATGCACGTTGGGATATGGTGTTTATGCGATATGTAATCCGAAAACATAAAAAAATAATACTTTATTCCGAGTGTACTTGCTTTTCTCTTTGAAAGTCATCACATAACGGCATTGTAATACACGGTTCAGCTGCATTAAATATTACACATCAGCCTTAGTTCTTTATAGAGCCCTGATTAGAAAACTTCTAGACAAACTGGAAGAACTGCCACCGAAACTGAATACGTGACGTGGATCATACATATATCAGCAATTAAACAACATCTTCAATTTCTCTTCACACAATACGTCTCCTTGCACTATCAATAGTAATTCAGCTGACTTTTATAATTGATCCAATTGGTAGCAGTGCACAGCTGATAGACAGGGACTTGTAGTTTTTAAAGCTATTATCAATTTTCTTTGAATTAAAGAATGTAAACACTGAGTTGAGAGAATAGTCAGGGGTTTTGGGTGATGGGAGACACATGGCATCAGAATTTCAATAGCTTACTATTAAATTACGGATATACCTCAGATATTAATGTGTAGAACTACAATATGTGAAATAATATAGCAATATCCTGTAAAATTATGTGAAAACATGAATAAAACTACACATATTCAGATGTTATACATACATAAGTGTCCTACACTAATAATAAAATGTATAATTTGTAGGGCTGTCAGTCGATTAAAATATTTAATCGCGATTAATCGCATGATTGTCCATAGTTAATCGCGATTAATCGCAAATTAATCGCACATTTTTTATCTGTTCTAAATGTACCTTAGAGGAATATTTTTCAAGTTTGTAATTGACAAATATGCTTTATGCAAATGTTTATTATCATTTGAACAATGACAAATATTCTCATGAATATTAAACACAACAACCTCTGAACATTACAAATATTCGCCTAAATTCAACCTGGAATCTCTCTCATTCAATAATACAATACTGTGTGTGTGTGGTCTAGCATTACTATACTTGTGGGGACCTACATCTGTTTACATAGTCACGTGTGGGGACTGGCTTCCCTTATGGGGACAAATTGGAGGTCCCCATGAGGGGAATCATTCATTTTAGGGTGAAGACTTGGTTAGGTTTAGGGTTAGGGTAAGGTTAAGGGTTAGGGTTAGGCATGTGTTGGTTATGGTTAAGGTTAGGATAAGTCTCCAGGAAATGCATGTAAGTCAATGTAATGTCCCCTGAAGTGGTGTGTGTGTGTGCGTGCGCAACTCAAGGCATATGCTCGAACGGGAGCTGCCTGGACGCTGCAATCATGCTACGCGCACTATGTGTGCTGACTTTTCGTACAATGTCCCACTGTCTGGCTGCCTGCATAAAGTCAAGTGCTCGGCGCAGTTGTCGGCGAAATATCGCTCCTCTGTTTTCATTGAAACAGCTCCTTATATCCGTTAGCGCAGCTAGCTAGCACCAGATGCTAACAACAACAATACACGTAAGGTCTCTCTCTCGCTCGAGCCACACATACACACACCCTCCCGGTCCTCCCGATGGCCAGTCGGTGCCTGCCGGTGAGCGTGGTCTGCCGCAAGTGGACAGCAGGAGCGGGGCTGTCAGCATCAGCTTGTAGATGGTATTTTAAACTCGATGCGCTCTGAAACTACGGGGCGGCCGAGAAAAAAAAATACACATGCGTTAATCGCGTTAAAATAATTAGTGGCGTTAATTTCTTTTTGCGTTAACCTGCACCGCCTAGTGGTTAAAGCACGTTATTGCATTTTTTTGTTGAATACGTTATATTTGATGAAAATAATATTAAGAGTACGTACAAAATAGGGGGAAAGTAGAAGGTCAATGATAGAAATAGGAGGATGTGCAAAACAGAAAAACGAATTAACCTTTATTTAAACATTAAAGAATACTTTAGGTTAAGGTCGTCTTTTAAATAGAAAAAAGCTTTGGGGATATCTACAGATAAATATTAAGCCTGACAAAGTACTTAACGTCTAATATATTGCTTTCCTGCAATGTTAAAGGGGACCTATCATGCAAAATGCAATTTTTTATGTCTTTTATACATACATATGTGTCAGGCATAGCCGCGGGAAGTCATTTTGCTCAGGGGGTGCTGCCAAAAGTGGGGATGGAGCCGCTTACATTTTTTTTTAAAAGGCGGTGCGGGCCGGGCCCGGCTGTCAGCGATACGAGCCGCATAAATTGTTTGTTAAAGGCGAGACACGGCAGGCAAAAACATCGTTTTTCATGCACTGGTCAATTTTGAGATGTTGTGCTATTTTGATTCCATAACATGTTTTTTTTCAGGCTTTTGGAAGGAAACGTACAACATACACATTTAAGTGTTCATTTTACTATAGTTTGTCTATTTGCATCTGTATATTTCTCCTAAATTCACCAAAAGTTAGCATTCTAACGTAACATAAAGTACCGTGATCGCTGTTTGCACCATGTCATCAGAGATATCGTTGGAAAAGCTCCGTCTCTCTTGCACAATCTCATCGGATCCAAATATGGTCATTTCCTTTGTATCAGCAACCAATCGTGAAAGCACAAAAGGGTCTTAAACCAAGAAACGAAATCTCATTGGCTGGTGTCAATTTCTGACAACGTGATTCGTTCAGATGCGTCACGTGGTGTGCTAAAACACTTCCTGGTTAGCTTTCCGCTAGAAATGTGAATCTCAAAATGGCAAAAGAACAGCGAAAAAAACGTTCACAGAGAAGACGACAACAATTGTCACTTGCACGAAGCAAGGTTATACAAAAAACAAATGACCCCGAACATGAAATACCTTCTTGGAGTGCGTTGAGGCGCAAGCTGTCATCCAAAGAACAGGAGGGTTTAGCTAGCGCCTCACTGCAATCTTTAAAGGTCATTTTCTCAAAATGAGTTTGTTCTCCTACTCTGAGTCCGAAATGTCCACTTCAGTTGCACTTACATACACCAAACCTTCCAGTTATATTCCTATCAATATTATGAAGGCTTTTACAGAAGGGTTTGTTCATATATCATTCATAGCCTGAATTATATAAGATTGTATACCTAGAAACATGGCGAAAATTGATATTTTAGGGCTGTTGACAGTATTTTCTGATTTATGGAGTGATACAAAGAGATATCCAAAATCCCTTCTGTAAAAGCCTTAGATGCTAATATGACTACAAAATGAAACGAGAATTTTGAACCTGGCTTTATCCAAAGTTTAGATTTCGGTTCCTGAAATGTGTTAAAATATGCGCAAATGTAATGAGATAATGGATAATTTGCATATTCAGAAAACTTGTAATATAAGAAACAATTGCCTTATTGTAGGTAATTAAATGGAGAAATTACCCTATTCACCTGGGGTGTCTCGCCTTAACTAGGCTTAATAAACCATTATAGACCTACAACACTTAGCAACAGCTGCACATGCCCACATGCTAACTATGGGTCTTACAAATCTACGTACATAACATTACAAATAGTCAGAAAATATTATTTACAATATTAATAAAACTATGAATTCAATTTTAACTGATTGACAAGGCAAAACACTGCACAGCGGCAGCAGCATTAAAGGAAACATATCGTCTTACCTTGTGTTGGGGCTTCACAAAACTCCAAATGTAGCCTTCCTCTCTGGGGTGGCACTAATGAAGACCCTCATTAGAGCAGATACATCCACATTGTCCAAAATGTTACTATGGACATGCATTAAAGTCAGATGTGTCAGTCTCTTCTGTGTCATATTACTCTAGTTGTAGAGGTGGTGGGCTGAGGAGTAGCTGGTGGTCCACTCTTTTATTGGGTTGTTTGTTGGAGAAAAAAATCCAAAATCCTTTTTTGTGCCATTCTAGAAAGTTGTCACTCTGCAGTGTGTGTGTCGCGTCAATTACGTCACTCTCCCACGACCTACGACCTAGATGACTCGGATTTTTTTGGAAAATAAATTCAAGCCACCTGATATATACACAAATATATACTATGACTATTATATGCTACTATATACAGCTAATTTTATTTTAAGTAAAATCATAACTATTTTATGTAGTTTAATCATTTTTATTTAGGTGGTCACTCAGTTTTTCAAATGTACAACACTCGCCAACAGGGGGTGCTGCAGCACCCCCAGCACCCCTACTTCCCGCGGCTATGGTGTCAGGGAACTCACGCAGCGTCAGAAAATAAAACCCTCTCTTTTTTCCTCCATACCCAAATCTCTAAAAACGGGAGCTGATCCAGATTTGCGTCCAATATGACGTAATATCTGAAATGTAGGCTGGCTTAACACCCACAGCCCTATCAGAAACAATGCCCAACTGTTTTGGACGTAATATGGTCGGTGCATGTTTACATTAGCATCGCTAACACTCAGAGATAACCTGTACTGGAGAGCATGTGTGTGAAGAAGTAGGAAATAAAAAGGAACTCACCTTGTGGTATAACCGGCAAGAGAGAAAGTCTTTGAGCTCCATACTGTTTCAGAAAGAATCCTTGATAATCCATGATATGGCGTTTCATCACAGCAGAATCTGCCGGTAGAATCTCCCGCATGAGCTCAGCCCCCGCCTTTTCTTTTATCAATTTATTTTATCTGAGACCTATGCTATTGGGTAATCAGTTCAGTGGGTGTGTATCGCCTACGTCTGTTACCGGTGACTTTATTTTGAAATTCAGTTCCTGACAGACGGCAAAAAAGCCAGATATTATAGAATTAAACAAATAAATAAAAACAAGGATAATTGTGTGTTACTGTTGAGTAAATAACAGTATGTTATTTAGAAAAGAATAACAAATAAAATATTTCAGTATTCTGAGCCCCATTTATTTTCCTCACAGACGGCAAAAAAAGTCCGACATTATACGATTTAAAATAAAAACAATACTCGTGACTTGATATTGAGTAAGAACATGTTTTTATCAACCACACAGCTTCCGGTCTTCCAAGACCCGACCGGAAAAAAAAGACGTGGTGCAGGCACGAAACATACTACCAATAGAAATACATCGCTTTTAAAATCGTTCTGTGTGACACGATAAAAAGGGGGAAATGGTGTTGATGAACACGAATCAATAGATTAAATGTTGTGACTATAACACGAAATGCCGTGAGACTGCGTTGCGTGGACAGTTAGAAGAGAAGAGCGGTGCAACTCACATGTCTGTAGGCTACTGTAAATATGAAGCTAAAGCTAGCAACCAGTTAGCTCATGTTAACAATCAATTCTATAGATATTAAGAAAAACCTGACCTTACTCTACAATATCTGCCTACCAGCACCTCTAAAGCTCACTAATTAAGACATGCCATATTGACAGTTGCTAGCAACAAGCTAAGACTCCAGAAAGTAAACTGAAGTACATCTGGACATGAAAGACCTACCCTGTGAAAGCCAATAGTGTGTTTTATTTTAAAGATCAGCCCTTGAAAAAATTTAAGAAATAATCACAAGGTGGTTGGTGGTCCTTTACTGGCCTCCTTACTAAAATTGGGGTATGGGGCCATGACTCATACTGCCTCAAGACAATTAGCTTTGCTAACCATTGAGAATAAGGGATGAGAACAAATGGTTAGTTGGTAATTTGTGAACGTTATCTTTTATCTTTATGTATTCAGTTGTTATACTAATCTAAAAGCTATTGCTAATAGGAGATTAAGTAAGGGATAATGTGCAGCGACGCGGTCATAGAGTGGCAAAGTCACGCCCATCTACTTCCGGTCCATGGGACCTTATTTCGGATTTTTTTTTTATTGAAGTCAATGGAGAGAGAAAACGTATCTTTCGATCCCATTTGAATTGTGCCATGAATTACACATATGATGTTTGTCAATCTTAGAAAATAATTTCCATGTCAAAAAAGTCAGTTTGTCGTAAAACTGTTGAAATATAAGACTATGAAAAATACGCAACTAGAAAGACTACAAATCCCAGAGTTGCGTAAGTGATGTCACAATTGTTTTCCTCCACTAAGAGATAGCTAAGATCAGCACCATATATATATAATCTATCTATATGGCGCTGGCTAAGATAAGATAACTTTAACAAAATGCCTGTGTGCTTAGTACCAGGTTGTTATCATACCAGCAATGGGTCTTGCTCGTTCTTTTGCTTCCTGTCTGATGAAAGGACCAGGAGTGGCTGGATCAAGTTAGCTAGTAGCTAGCACGTTAGTTAGCATTACAGCCTTTTCATTTTTATTAGCCTTAATATGAAGTAACATTAAGTAACCCAAAATGTTAAACAGTAAGAGTAGTAGTCATATTTCGTGAACCCTTTGAAGAGTACTGTCACCGGTGTGATCATTCTATAATACACACTTTAAGCCCGGGGGAGAAATGCTAACGCTAGCATCGGCGATCTTTTCTACTTCATGCTATCTGCACAAATGGTTGACATTAAACATTAAAAAGACCAGGCAGTTCAGAGAGAATCAAAGGAAGGCAGGCAGGCAGCTTTGCATGACATTCTTCTGGACATATTTCTTTGTGGTGATAGTGAGGGTAGTCAATCGTTTTGTTGACAAGACAGTAGTGACGGCCATCTTGGTGACGTGTGTTGTTCTGCGAGACCAGAGATGTAGTTCATTGAGCGTTTCACACAAACAAGTGTTACTTCACAGTTTTACGACAATTTATTTTTTTTGACTTGCAAAATTATCTTTTAAATTGACAAACATCATACTGTATGTGTAATTTGTGGCACAATTCAAACGGGATCGAAAGATAATCTTTCTCTCTCCATTGACTTCAATACATAATTTTTTCGAAATAAGGTCCCATGGAGGTCCACCGGAAGGGGAGGGACTTCGCCACTCTATTAATGACCAAGTCGCTGCACATTATCCCGCTTATTACATGGCCACATTCTCAACAAAGTAACGACATGACTCCCAATATCAATTGAAATGCTTTTGTGGATTTAGAAAATAATTGTATTGATTTAAAAAATAGTTGTATGTATTGATTTAAATTGACATGCATCCACTAAGAAAAATAGTCCGTTTGAACTAACGTAGCAACGGCAGGAACTGCTTCGATAGCGTTTTTGAGGAGAATTTTGTTTACAGATTTGAAAACATCGCTGCTTGCTTTAAAAGTAGCACAATTCATTATGTCAAACCTTGGAAAGTATCTAGATATCCCTGCCCTAATGCCAAAGTAACTGGCAACTGAATATGTGTCGCCGTTTGATGTCTATGTCTGGACCGCTGCGTAAAAAGGAGGGTTTCTGCCCGTTACTTCTCCGCTGTTTTCTTGTCGCTCTTGCCTTGTCAGTTAGAAAAGCAAACTGCATGCAGTTTGCTTTTCAGCCCAACTGTATAGAGTTCAATCGAACGGACGTCTTTGTGCAGATGTGAGCGTCCTTAACAACGGTCAATAAATCCTTGACAGCGGTCTGTCTGTTCTGGATTAACAACGTGTCACGTGTTCTGAATTGACCAATCAGAATCAAGTATTCAACTAAGCCATGTAAAAAAGAGTGGTATAAACTTTTGTCAAAAACTGAGCAAGAACGAGAATAATTGTAAACTGTTATTAATCGACCGCTTATTATCTTTTGTAAATTATACTCTATGTTCATTCATGTGGCCCATTTGAAACGCATTGCAGTGGTACAAGGCCACTTTGTATTGTAACCACCACTGATAGGCAGCAAACGACAGCAGGTTGAAACGAGTCAATCGAGAGGTCAGGAATTAACTTCATCGCTCTTATCTGGACATTGCTGCAGTGATGGTGGGGGGGGAGGTGGGGGAATAACAACCATGAAACACACAAGCCATCAGCAGCTGAGGGACAGCCTCAATTGGAAATGTCCGTATTAGGCAATATGCAAATGCTGTTGATGGTGTTGTAAATTTGGTGGAGGTGACAGCAAACAACATCTCAGCGGCGATGATTAAAGTGTGAATGCTCAAAAGGAGGGGGAGGGCCAGGCAGAGGGTGGGGGTGGGGGGGGAGTATATTGAGGGGTGCAAGGAGATAACCATCGACTGGAGACCGGGCCTCAGTCAATGGCAAAACAAGCACCATTCTTCCACTGTTGGGGGTGCGAGCTGTGGCTTCCTCTCCTCACCGCTGTCGATAGCTGTCAGTCCTTAACTGCCTGTCCGTTGCTTTATTAGTATACTCTCACCGCAGCAAATCCAACGACCATCATCCACTGACCTTCCCAATGGTGACGGTCCTCCCAGCCGGCCTCCCCACCACACAACCAGATATCATTATGAAGACCTCAAAACACGGGCGGATATTGCACTGAAAAGGTTACAAGCATTCAGCAGCTGAGGAAGCAAGGGCCTGAAATAAATAAATATACTATATTAATAATAAATGAATGGCATTTGGGGCACAAAGCAATGGGTGCTTGTGTGATTGCATGGGTGGTTTCTGTTATAAAACCCCGGCTTACTTCGCATACACAGTGCGCTGCGGTTTCTTGAAAATGTCACAAAACCTGATTTATAGTCTGTCTTCTAAGTGTATTATTTGAGTTTGACAATCTTAATCATTCACACTTCCACATACTACCCTGCCTGGCTTTCTTTTCCCCCTTCATTTCTGGGCCGTCATGGATTATTGAAATATAAGAATAAGTGGTAGAAGGGGCCCCCGAAGCGGTATCAAAATGTCAGGTTTGTACTTACAGCCGGGTGCTGCTAGACAGGGTCAAGGGCTTCAATTATTTGTGTACGTACAGTCTGCCGCTACATGAAAGGTTATGTCACCCACCGGCTGTTTACTCCTGAACACTAGAAGGTAACCAATGCACTGCTTCAATACAAACGGCACTGATAGAGTAGAAAGGCAAGTTCATATCCAAGTCCAATGAGTGAAAAGGCCAACAAAAGGTACTGGGCACATCATGTCTTGTAATTCAGATTTTGAAGCCATAAAAGCTGTACGGTATTCCAAGATCTTACTCCTCATACTTTATTTATTGACAAAAAAAAAGCTCTAGTGCCACACAAGAGACTGGACAAAGAAATCTGTGATGACTAATAGATCATTCTGAACACAATCAGAATGATGTATTGCCCTTTATACCATCCTGAGTTTAAAATGATGACATGGAAACCAAGTGACATTAATGACGGCTCCCTCTGTCTGTCTCCCCTCTTTCCCTCCCTTGCCAACACCCACACAAGTCTTCAGTGCCAATAGAAGAGTTCCTGTAAAAAGCTTTAGAGTTATTGGTAGTGATATGAAATTTTCTAAATGTCATTAATTGACACCTTTTTCTGTAGGAGCTGTCAGTGGGGAGACAGAAAGGTCACAGCTCTGGGGGTGAGATATATATATATATATGAACCTTCCCTACTGCCAGCCCGGTGAGTTATGGCTGTCGTTAACGCAGGGGAATGGATGGAGGAGCCACTTCAGAAAGCCTGTATCGATCCCCATTCTGCTCCAGAGGAATCAAAGGGCCTAAATGTGGCGCAGGGTTTCCTGGGCAGACACAAGGGGGCTGGTGGGCAAGTTACCCTGAACAAGGGAATTTCATTACCTAGAGTACAACAACCCTATTTTAGACAGAAAAAGGGTAAAAGTTTAGCTTTTCTAAAAATGTCAACATTTTATTTTGGTCTAAGTTTCAACAAATTCTCATTCGCAACTCCTAAGATAGGGATGCTTAGTCAGGACAAATCTGCACTTTCTAACAAAACTGAGTAGCCAAACTATAATGCTACACTACGGTCATTGTACATACTTGATTACAGTTGTGAATTAAAATAAAACATGTTAATTTCTAGGCCACACAACCACTTGGTTTGGTTTCTGGCCAAAGGCCAGGGTTGGTTACGTAACGTCATAACTCCAGCTTTTTTTGCTGAGTTTCATTTCACCAGGGATTTAAGAAGCAGTTTCCTGTGTTAAAATCCTTTATATGTTGGACCCATTCATCCACAGTGTTGTTTTCCTTATGTGGACTTTGTCGAGTAAGTAATTGCTCAGATAAGTTAGCATTCAATTCAATTCAAAACCTTTATTTATCCAGGTAAAATCCCATTGAGATCAATGATCTCTTTTCAAGGGAGACCTGCAGCAGTAGGTTCCACAAGAAGACATAAAAACATAAACAGAACAACAAAAGGACATCATACAGCAAAATGTACAGGGATACAATTTACATATTTAACCACATGTACAGGTACCAGCATCTGATTTTGTAGCATCCAACCGAGCTTTAAAAACATGTAGTGGTACTAGCTTGGTAATTTTCAATTATTTTTGCAGACTGTTCCATGTTAGTGGAGCTGCACATCTAAAAGCTTTCTTCCCTAAGACAGTCCTAGCACTTGGCACATTTAATAAAACCACAGCATGCGATCTCAGGCAATAAGTACTTTCAGGGAGCAGATATAAGATGGTAGTTTATCCAACATGGCTTTGTAAATGAAAAAGTACCAGTGACTGAGCCTCCGTACAGTAAGTGATGGCATAACCGCCTTGGTATACAGGGTACAGTGATGCGTAAGTGCTTTACAATTTGTCAAAAATCTCAGTGCACTGTGATACGCAGCATCTAAATTGCTCAGGTAATTGGCAGGTGCATTCATATATAACAAATCACCATAATCCAGCACAGGTAAAAAGGTCACAGTGACTAGCCTTTTCCTGGCCTCAAGCGAGAAACAGGACTTATTTCTGTAAAAGAAACCTAGCCTAACCCTCAGCTTTTTAAGCAGGTTATTGACATGAAGTTTAAAAGTGAGACAGTCATCAAGCCAGATACCCAAGTATTTGTAACGGGTAACCACTTCAAGTTGTATTCCTTGCATAGTTACAATATCCAAAGCAGTCTCTGGTGTATTTTTAGC
Source organism: Gymnodraco acuticeps (assembly GCF_902827175.1). NCBI lineage: Eukaryota > Metazoa > Chordata > Actinopteri > Perciformes > Bathydraconidae > Gymnodraco > Gymnodraco acuticeps. The sequence continues at coordinate 2,149,880 of NW_022991705.1, forward strand.
TTTAGCTTTCGAAAAGTGCATTACCTTGGTTTTATCCACATTTAAAAGAAGCTTAAGCTCAGAGAGCTGAGCCTGAATAATGTTAAAAACAGCCTGTAATTTAACAACAGCCTCGTTAATCGAGGGACCTGCACAGTACATAACGGTATCGTCCGCATACAAATTTAAGGTTGCTCCTTCGACATTTTCACCTAAACTATTAATATAGATAGAGAATAATAGTGGACCTAAAACTGAACCTTGTGGTACACCATTAGTGATGTTTAACCACTCAGAAGACAGCCCATCAAACTGAACACATTGGGACCTTTCAGAGAGGTAGTTTACAAACCACCCTACTGCATGGCTGACCAGCATTTGCTTAAAAATGCGATGATCGACAGTATCAAAAGCTTTGGATAGGTCAACAAATAGAGCTGCACAACTCTGCTTATTATCTAAAATACTCGTAATATCATTTACCACTTTCATTGTGGCAGTGATGGTGCTATGTTGCTTTCTGAAGCCTGACTGATGTTTAGACAGGATGTCATTGTTACATAAAAACACCTTTACCTGTTCACTCACTAGGCGTTCAAGAACCTTGGCCAGAACTGACAATTTAGAGATGTGTGTATAATTGTTTAATAAGGTGGCCTCCCCTCCTTTTAGTAGTGGCAGGACATAAGCTGACTTCCATACTTTTGGGATTTTGTTCGTGCTGAGAGAGAGGTTAAAAAGAGTAGTAAGTGGTGGAGCAATAAAATCTGCAGCTATCTTTAAAAAGAAAGGTTCTACTTTGTCCGGACCAGCCGGCTTTTTAGGATCTAGCTTGGTTAAGACTTCACGAACAACATCAACAGTAAAAGGAGTAAAACTGAAAGGGTTTTCCAGACCACATTGTTCTGAGTCACCGACTGTGGTGTTCACAGAAGCAGAATTAGAAACAGAGAGCCACAAGACACAAAATGCTCATTAAAACAATTTAGTATGGTGGCCCTATCCGATATAGTGCCAGATACTGTGGTAAGGCACGGAGGTAGCTCATTACGGATATCACAGGTGGATATCGATTTTATGGCTTTCCAGAATTTTATAGGGTTGTTCAGGTTCTTTGTGGTAACTGACAGATAATACTTAGATTTAGCACTTTTGACATGTGAAGTGAAGCTATTTCTTAGCTGCCTAAAACGCAGCCATTCTACCTCTGAGCCTGAATGCCTAGCCTTTGCCCAGGCCTTGTTTCTCTCATGTAGGAGAATAGATAATTCAGCAGAAAACCAAGGATTGTCTCGTCCCTTCACTCTATATTTACGCAGGGGTGCATGTCTATCTATAATTTCCATAAAACCAAGATAAAAATAAGACCATGCAGTCTCAACATCAGCACACAAATCGATTTTTCCCCAATCAAACCCAAACAGATCATGTACAAAACCCTGCTCCACAAAATGTTTTATGTCTCTCTTGATGATAATACGAGGTTTAACCTTTTGGACCTTAGTGTCCCTAATTGTGGCTACAACACAGTGGTCACTCAGATCATTCGCAAATACTCCCACAGCTGAGTATTTATAGGGAACATTTGTTAAAATGAGATCAATTAGGGAGGATTTATTTGGGGACTTAATATTAGGGCGAGTAGGACTGTCAACAATCTGAGTAACATTTAAAGAGATACAAAGGTTTTTTAAATCCTCTGACACTGCAGTTAACCAGTCCCAGTTAAAATCTACAAGTAGCACTATTTCCTTGTAGTCTAGTTGCGATAAAAGATTTGCTAGCGAAGACAAGGAGTCTTTGACAGCTGAGGGGGGTCTGTAACAGCCCACGATCATGACCTGTTGACCCTTTGCCACTTCTATATTTAAGGCTAAAAATTCAAATTGCTTACTGATAGATTTGGAAACTACAGCGGTTACACTGAACTTATTCTTAACATAAATGGCAACGCCACCATCTTTATTAGGCCGGTCGGTACGATAAACATTAAAACCATTAGCCATGTTTCTGATAAAACAATGACGTCAGCGTCAGTCGAACTCGCCCAGATACGGACAAAATCTAGTTTACCTAACAGACTGCGCACATTCAAGTGGATGAAACCCAACCCAGACCTAGCTTTAAAATCAGCAGGAGTAGCGATCTGACTACTACTACTGGGCGGACCAGGGTTAGGTTGTACATTTCCTGACAGTAATAACAACAAAAAAACCAGGCATCTTTTCCACACATACATTGTCATCTACTTTAGAATCACCAGAAAAGTCTGCGAGAGTGTGATTAGAGCTTAAGAAGCAGTCCTGAAGAACCATCATCGCAGGAAAACAAAAAAGACAAACATATTTTGTCGAGTAGATTGACTGTGACAAGGCAACCGGTAGTGTAACACATCCGAACCTTTGCAGGGGATACCCACTGCGGGTGGCAGAACAGACCTGAATCCAGTAGACTCCTCAGAATGACTAGAGATCTTCTCATAGTCCAAAATAGTTAACAGGCACAGCAGAATCCCGATATGGGCCATTTTCCCAGACCAGGGAACCGCGATGTTCCTGGAGCAAAATCAGCACAGCAGCAAATGACAGGTGAAAGCAGCAGCGTGGTATCCCCGGGGTGAAAGCAGGCCTCTGCGACAGCAGAACCAGGACAGGTGGAAAGCAGGCCCCAGCCGTGGTAAAATCCTCCTCCGTACAGCAGCACACGCCCGGTGGAAGCAGGCCAAGCCCAAAGCGTGGATCCGCGACGACTCCGGGGTAAAAACCTCTCCAGTGCAGCCGTACTCTACAGGTGGGAGCAGGCCTCCGTAGATCGCAGGCAGCAACAGGTGGAGCCGCTCCGTCTCTTCGCGACGAGCAGGCCTCCGTAAATCACAGATCGCATGCAGCAACAGGTGGAGCCGCTCCGTCTCTTCTCTTCGAAAAACACCTCAGTACAGCCGTACTCACAGGTAGGCCTCCGCAGATCGCAGACAACTAAAACTACTACTTGTATAAGCAGGGATGGCTAAAAGTTTGTAAGCAGGAGAGCTAGATGCTAACAGATGCCAGATGCTAACAGGTAGTGCGAGCCTGTAGAAATTGCGACTGCCTCCAAGCATTGTAGTTAATTGAAAGCCCAGTGTCTGCAGATGCTAAAGGGGGCCTTGTGCATTGGTATCTTACCTCGACGGCTGTGTCAAAACAGCTGGACTTGATGCCTGGAAGAGGTCGGAAGACAACAAATTCAAGTCCATCCGCCATCTGTGCATCCCTATGGATTGACTGTGTAACATTTATACATTCCAATACATACATTTACTGTAATTTCAGAAAACAACTTCCCAACTCCGGTAATCGGGCCACTTGAGAAGTATTTGTTTGCACCATTGGTCTTGGCGAAAGTAAAACATTATTTGTTTTACTTTCGATTTTCTGAAACGCGGAAAGATGCATGTAAACTAACTTGCTTTTTATCTATAAATTATATTAGAGGTTTTGACCAAACATATCGGGTACCATACCTGGTTCTTAGCTTCCAAAACTGCTTGTAGTTGCCAAAGATAGCACATGTAACCGGTGTGGTTAAGCGGTCTCTGCGTTGTGTTGATAATGGACGAGACCCGAGCCAGCGTAAAGCTGAGACGATCTCTGTTTAATGACTGACAACAGATAAAATGATCAGTTTTACATCAATTTCCCTCACAATGACTCCTCTCACATGGAACATTTTACAAAAAGGGCAGAGGAAACGTGAGGGACACAATATATAGGGGGGAAAGTCCTCACAACAAAAAACTCCTGAGCACAGCGACCACACTTCAGAGGTTCCGCCCACTGATCTCCGACCTTGCCAGGTATTTAACATTCAATAAAATGAAGAACACAGAATAAAATAATATAAAACACAGAATTTGTGTGATTATACTAAATTAAATAAAATAAACCCCACTGCATATTTACATCTGTTACACACAGCAACATGATGCTTTAATAATCATTAGCTTACTCTGTAGCAGGGGCGGCGCCAGGGGGTATCTTGGAGTTGCTACAGCAACTCCAACAATTGGCCTAGCAACGGCTTAGAGTGTTTTGCACTCAGATATATTGCTGCTTACAGATTTCCTGTGTTCCAGCTTAAAGCCTTCTCCTCGCATTCAGGCTGTTTCTGTGCGCTGGTGAAATGTCTGCTCTCAGATTTCTTCTGTGCGCGCTCGGATCTTTTGTGCAACAACCCTGTCAAAATCCCTCAACCAATAGGAAGCCAGGTGTCCTTGCGGGTGCGTTCGCTTTACTTATTAGAGCGTCCCGTAAGGGCGGTTACTCTTTGGTTTATAAACTACCGCCCTCCACGGCTTTATAACATAACATAACATGTACTTCACTTGTTTGATTTACAACTTTTTTTGGGGGAAAGCACAGTTAGTATATATATACCAGCACCTTACATAATGGCTACGTTCAGTGGCGCACTGGGACTAAAAACGTGTACATTTGTAAAGTTATTTAGGCAATGTTGTTGGTGGGAGTAGAGACCGCCCCTTCCAGGTGTGTGCGTTTTCGGTGTGAGTGTGGAGGGAGTACGAGACGGTAGGAGTTGTGTTCGAGTGTGGGGGAAAGTCATAATGCGTGTTATACTATTGATTGGCTGTGGCCGTCAATACCAGAAAATAAAGAGAACGTTTTCGACATTGAAGGCTCGTGATCTGTGATCTTGCATAGCGGTGAACGAACGCTACAATATGAACAGGCTCGTGCTTGGCCCACTGGTATTGTTTGTTTATTTAGAAAATTAACTAGCAACGCCGTGCTGTCATATAGCAACTGCTAAGCTACTGCAGCTAACAAATCCTGGCGCCGCCCATGCTCTGTAGAGGGTTATCCTGCTAACTAACGACAGGCTCTGTGCGTTACAAGCAATGATATGAGGTCAAACTGTCTTTATAAACCTTTGCCATGACACATTCTAACTGTTAATCTCTTTGACTCACCTTTCATCTCAATCTGAACCATTTGACTCTGCTACATTTGGAAGAACACACTACGAGGCAGATGATGTGATCTCAGTGACACATGCTCTGGCCCTTAGCGCCCCAGGCATTTGCCAGCTATATCAGATGTAATGTGACTTAAGTCTGCTCTGAAGGAAGCCAGTGTTGATAATTCAAACTCAGCGCTGGAGAAATCTACACCCCCCCCTTCAGCCTCAGTCGCTGCTCTCAGTCTCTACTTCTTGACAGGCTGCAGGGGAAAGATGGTTAATTTCTGACTGAATATTATGCTACATAACCACTTGGCATTTAAACTGAAAAATGGGTTTCTGCTTCGCCTGTCGCCACCGCTGTTTCCCCTCTAGAATGACAGAGGAGGAAGTGGGGGAGGAGGAGGAGGAGGATCAGGGTGTGAAAGGAGAATTATGGGAAAAGAGAAGTGAGGGGGGGGGGGTTGGTGTAGGAGGAGGATTTAGTAAAGGAAACAGAAGTAGGGAACAGAGGATCCCCGTTTCCTATTGTTTTCCAACCCACCTTATTCCATTTTGCTCTAAGATTCTTACATTTCTCAACTGTAATCAGTTTGCGATGTGGAGATCATGAATAATTACACAGAGATCAGAACATAAACTCTACGTATACACGTTCTGTCACACACACTTGCGTACCTATGCCAAATGGCTGCCGCCCAACCTAAACACCAGTTTATTCAAATCCTAAATCTCATTATGCTGGTGAAACAGGAACACTGCCTGTCAGGGGGAAATGTTGACTCACTTCCTGCCACGTTAACATATAGCTTTCATGTGGTTATGTGGCCAATTAAGGAGAACAAAGCGGAATGGTTTGTGGCTGAGGAAAGAGTTGAAAGGCCACCATAAAGTACACTGAGCAGAATGACTGTATATGCAGAATTAAGTGGTATTTTGTCAAATATAATTACTTTAGAGTTGTTATTGGTGGACGGAGCTTTAGAAAAGTCACGATTGAGTTTAACAGTACTGACATTGTGAAGCATAACATAATTGAAATGTATTTATTTAGGATACACCTTTTTAAGATGAACCTGAATCTGCTTTTCAAGGGGGTCCTACTGTAACCTATAGTACAAATAGTTAGAGAGGAGAAATGATAAAATTACAAAACAAAATCAAGTCACAATATAACCAACAGACTACTATCACAACATAAAAAATTAGATATGCCAAATTTAAACATAACATATATGTGGCCACAGAGAGGTCATGAACAAGTACGTTTGCCCAGCTATAAAATAAAATGTATATGAACATAGTGTTTTGTACGTGTTAAATCATCGATAGCATTTACAATTCACCTCAAAATAAGAAGACAAAGCACTTTTAAACATTTGAAAGGAAGCTAAGCATCTTATGTTTGGAGGTACATGATGAAATGTGGGGAATATTAGATATTGAGTTTGTGGTTGGTCATGGATAAAGGAGAGCAGAAATGGGTGCGCATCTGATGCAATAAAAGAAGGAGGGAACAAATAAGATGTTCTCTTACCATGTTTAACTGGATATAGGAAGGAACATCTCACACATGCATGTGCGCATTCATTTGTCTGTGTGAGTGTATCGGTGTGTGTGTGTTGCTGCAGTTCTTCAGGCGTCCAGGCAGTTACAGAGAAGGTAATTCCTCTGATCAGGCTGATTGGTCTCCAGTAAATAACTCACTACAAGATTAGAGGGGTAATTCCTGGGCTAGAACAGAAGCTGGAAGTGCTAATCAATGGAGCTGCCTCAGTGACGAGACGACAATTTTGGCTGCTTGACCACTAATGTATAAAAACTGCATGATCTTTTTTTAAAACCTGTTTTTTTTCACTCGTGTCCACTGTTGCGATTGTGAAAATACTAATAATGTATGTTTAGTTGTGTGTGTACATGTGTGGGTTCATCAGTGTGTGTGCAGGTTTTCAACACTTGACAGTTTGAACTCTTTTCAAACGTAATGTGTGATTAATGAGGCTGCTTTATAGTGGTGAGCGGGCGAGTGAGGGCGGGGGTGTGAGTGGGCTCCAGAGTCACAGGACCGGGACAATATTGACATCTCCATTATTTACTGAGTGATCGGAGCAGCCAAAGGCCTGCTGATTAGAAAACAATAAATGCTGTTATTGGTGATCGGGCCTTAGCAGGACATTGCAAATGCATGTCCCAGGCTTTCTAATTACTGCAGCCACTGGGCACTGGACAGTGATAAACCCATTGCCATACCATCTCTCCATCTATATATCTGTCATCATTAGGTATCATTCATTCATTCTCACTCACAGGGTGCCGCACAATTGTTGGCCCTTATGCACGACCTGAAAGGAAATGGACTAGACTCCATTTAACCTATTAAAAACAACTAAAATGTCCTGCCCCCACCCCAATACAATGGAGGTAAATGGAAATATTTGTGTGGACTTTTTAAATCTGAAATAATAGGAAGCAATGTTTCCTTCTAGATAAGAAGGCCACGTTACTCTGGTATATCTAACTTGTGCACAACATTGTTATATAACTACTTTTAGCTATGCTAGTGACAGGATATATGCATGTCAATGTTGGCATTGATCAAATCATTGATCAATATGAAAATGTATACAAAAATGCATGGTTCCCAGAGGATAAAGAAATTAATTAATGTGGTGATTAGTTGACCTTCCCTCTAGCTTTACCATGAGCTTAGAAAATGATTTGTCAATAATTTGGTCAGTGCCACCAAACAACCCTGTCTCCTAAAAATGACGTTCCCACAGAACTAAACTGCATTCTCAATTACGTTAAGCAAGAAACTTATTTTCTCCCACGTTACGTTAGTTATGAACGTATCTTAAATACGTTTATTTTCTACATATCTTTGACATTTATTGTCTTGCTTATAATAATGATAATTGTCATTTATAAATATCATTTTAGAGCACACATTGAAATCGACAATCGGGCTCGATATATGGTTAAATTAAAATCAGTAGGCGAGGCTGTAATTTCGCCAGCTGTTACTCTCATGAGCGAGGCAGAAAATAATAGTTTTAACATGCCAGAAAGCTGCTGTGTTGTTTATTGCACCTCAAACATTAAAACAAATCCAGAGTTAAGTGATTCTGTACTTCCTCTCAGAAAAAAGGACAGTAACAGAAGATCTCTGTGGCTTCAGGCTCGATCGCCGTTCAAATGACAGCGTTGGTTTCCCCAAAAGTGGGCGGGGCTGTAAAGTGACGTACATTGTACTCTCATCTATTATTCTAACGTAGATTACATGCCAGTGTTTTATCTTTTTATTTATTTGTTTTTTATTTTAAATCGTATAATGTCTGACCTTTTTTGCCGTCTGTGAGGAAAATAAATGGGGCTTAGAGCCTCAAAATATTGAAATCTGTATTTTTTAAAATCTTTTTTTCCTTCTAATTTGTTATTCTTTTCTAAATAACACACTGTTATTTACTCAACAATAACACACAATTATCCTTGTTTTTATTTATTCGTTTAATTCTATAATCTTGGGCTTTTTAGCCGTAAATAAAGTCACCGAAAACAGACGGGACATTTCGAGTGATACACACCACAAACAAGCCCCCAGGAAGTGCGCCGGACTCAGATGAAAATATTCGTGCTGGCCAAACGGCGGTACTACACTTCCATTTGGTTGCCAGGCCCGGAAACACTTTTTCCCATTGACTTACATGGGGAAAGAGTGGTCTGTAAATCGTTGGATAATTTTTTTGATAAACTACCCAGTATGAACACTTGTATAGCCCTTATTAAAAACATTCGTTCCTCAAGTTGTTAACATGTGCTAATAACGTTATTCTGAGAGTTATTTCCCTCTGCATTATGAACGCGCATCTAACCCACGGGACCGCGCCGCCCGGCACGTTCATGTTACGTGTTCAGTACTACACTTCAGTTTTACCTTTACCCATGGATGCACAATAAGAGCGGACCCATATCGCCTTACTGCCAGCCCACGGAACTGTAATAATGGATATATTGCACATGTTTGCTGTAATTCATCATTTGTAAAATATTATACTACATGGGCTGTATGATGTAAATCTTGTATTAAATAAAGTTAATATTACCGACGTAGGTTAACGTCCCTGTAGCTTCTTATTGCACTTGCAATATACCATTAAAGGAGTTGAACGTTGCTGTTTGCTATTACTATAATACCACGCAGGGATAAGCCAGAGTTTACAACCTTTGCATGTGTGCACAACACGTTTTGACCCAGATTAATTAGCTATACCATATGATATCGCCCGAGGAAGTCTTCATACTTATACATAAAGATATATGTGTCAAAGCTCTAATCAAATTAACAGTTGTATTAATTATACTTGTATATATATATAGCCTGTGTTGTATATGTATACACACAAATGAACAACCTTGTGTGTGTCAAATATAACAAGTTGTATTGTAGCGTTTATTTTAGTGTTGTTTTATGCTTATCCACATCTTGATTTCAGAGCACAGGAGAATGCTGGGCACAACATAAAGCTCAACAGTGAAGCTGGCAATGCTGAACAAAACCATCACTAGATCCTGTTACATCAGCGTAATATAAAAGTACATAACGATTGATGTGTACATTAGCATAATTACTAATGGCTCGGACGTTACACTAGCTAGCCGCTAGCTGCTAGCTGCTAACTGCTAACTGCCGCCTCGTTATTCGTTAATATCAAATCCATCATAACATTACATTACATTGCATTTAGCTGACGCTTTTATCCAAAGTGACTTACAATAAGTACATTCGACCAGGAAGACACAACCTTGAAGAAAACAGAATCATATAAGTACATCAGGTTTCATAGAGCCAAACATTTCAAGTGCTACTCAACTGGCTTTAGGTAAGCCAGTCCTTTATTAGTATATATCATAACAATCCAGAATGCGCGGTGCTGTTACGTGTACGCAAATTGACGTGCTTGATGTGAACAAGCCTTTTGGGGGGCAGAGTTAAAGTTGCGCATGCTCTATGAGCGCACATACGGGTACTTCTCAGGCATGCTGGGTAATCTGTGACGTTTCACTCTCTCAAAAGTTGGGCCATTTTGTCATCCATGCGCCAATGAGCAACTCTCATAGGAATGAATGAGGCCCCGCCTTCCACGCTGTATCCAGTTCTTATTATACATCCATGACCACAAACCACAAACCCACTGAACTGATTACCCAAGATCCCAAGCTTGAAGCTTGTTAATTGGATGTTTTAGCCGCAATGCACGCTGGGATGTGGTGTTAATGCGATATGATATCCGAAAAAAAAATCTGAGTTTAGGATGGCCGAAGACACTACACTACCCATAATTCCCAGCTATCGTTTGGGACTACAGTCCCGTTGACAAACCCCGTGATTAATCTTCAAGCTCTGGGATTGGATGTTGGAGTGGCTGTGCGCCAAGTCTACGCCGAGCGTCAAGCTCTTTGAAATCGAACGAAACCACGGCAGACTATTCAAAACTGGACTCGAGAACTACACATGCTGGCTATAGAGAGGCGAAGTCCCTCCCCTTCCGGGAGCCTCCATGGGACCCCGGAAGCGGAAAATTATACATTGAAGTCAATGGAGAGAGAAAGGTTATCTTTTGATCCCGTTTGAATTGTGCCACGAATGACACATATGATGTTTGTCAATTTAAAAGAACATTTTGCAAGTCAAAAAAATAAAAATGTGTCGTAAAACTGTGAAGTTACAAAATGTTTTGTGTGAAACCGCTCAGTGAACTACAGGTCTCTGGTCTCGCACAATACGCGTCACCATCACAAAGACGGCCGTCACGTTAGCAAATTTCACCTGTTTCTTTCAGAATGAGGCGAAAAGTATAAAACGAGGTGAACATCACTACAAGTCTGGGCATGTTGAGAGCTGTACATACACGAAAGGGGAGTTAGTCGGTTCTGTAAGAGCCAGCATGCAGGACCGGCTTTACAAGGTTTCGATGAGTAATATGAGTGCAATGTGTAACGTTAATGTCAGCTAGCTAACATTAGCTAACAAGGTACACTAACGTGTTTTGTTTTAGTAACTAGTTTTTCTCCTTAAGAACTTCGTGGTCTCTGTGTATGCTGTGGATAACATTAGTGTTCACAAGAACAAGGTACACTCCCGTGTTTTGTTTTAGTTGCTCTTCAGATTGAAGCGGCCAGTTTTATATCGACTATACTGTATGTGTGATCTCCTTTTTCTCGTTGTGTCATTTGACTTTATTTGCTGTGTGTAGATTCAAGGATTTTGGTTATCTAGGCACAGCTGTGTGTGACTCCCTCTGGTACACCGGTATGTGTTTTCCTAATGTAGAGAGCATTGATTAATTAATAAACTACACACTGAGTCTAGATCCTGACCAAATCCTTTTTTATTGTTGATCAAATGTTTTTCAAAAATGTATTCATACACATTTAGAAAAATACAATGTACAATCACAACCAATACAACACAAATTACAAAAAATACAGAAAAAACAAACAATAACAACAATCAGACAAGAGGACAAAACTATGGAAAAATAAACCCTCCCACCCCCAGTTCTGGACCATCCTTGTATTATTGCTCATTCAATCTATTATAGCATGCTAACAAATGGTACTTACTTTATATTTACAGATCTGCATGGGAGACGATGGCGCGATGCAGAGCGCTGTCTGTGATTGTGCACGGGGGATGTACAAATGCAGCCACGCTGCAGCATTGGCAATATTTGCCATGTGGCAGATCAGCTCCACAGATGTTGAGTACCAGTGGAGGAAGCCTGGCACTTAAAAAGTAGTCCAGCCGGTGTCTCAACTTTACCAACAGCGAGAGGAGACATACAACCCACTGGCCAGAGACATCGCCAACTGTCAACTGGGGGGTTGTAAACGAGGCCGAAGGGGTGAAGGCTTTTGTGCAGGCCTATCGGGTGACAGTGTTCGAGTCTGGTCTCTTTGTGAGTGAGTCGGGTGTTTTGGGAGCATCACCCGATGGACTTGTGCAGCCATCTGCCCTGCTGGAGGTGAAGTGTCCACACAGCCAGAGGAACATGACCATCGCGGAGGCAGTCCAGTTACCATCCTTCTGTCTCCGTGAGGAGGGTGGGTCATATATTCTCCAGGAGAATCACCCATACTGGCACCAGTCCTCCGGTCTGTGATATGCAGCTGCATATCACAGACCGGAGTCTCTGCTACTTTGTTGTGTGGACCACGAAGGAGGCGATCATCATCCCCATCCCCAAAGACCCTGCATGGCATGGAAATCTCCTCCTCCTGGAAAAATTCTACACCCAGCATATGCTCCCTGTGTTGGCCAGTAGAGAGGAGGACATTTCAATAAACATACTCTTAACACCCTCGGACTCTGCGTTGTGTTTCGTATGTGTGATGGGGTGTTATGCAGGGGGGAGGAAAACAGGACACAGCAGATTGGGATTGTGGTGGAGATGCTGAGCAGTTATTTAATTGTTGCATGTAATTATTATTATACTGCGTGCTTCTTAGTTATTCCATATTTTGCTGTAACATGGATCTGTATGTAACTCTATATTTACTTGTTATCTACCACACTTCCTTCTACATCATACACCATCATTATACATGATGGTGTATATAGGATATATATATTTGTATACATATCTGTAAATTGTGTAATTTTATTTAAACGTCTTTTTGATCTCTCTGTCTATAAACACAAACTGAGTAAGATTGACAATAAAGTTGACTTTGAAAAATATATATATTCTTTATGAAAATAGTTGACTGTTGTCAAATGAATCCAAATGAAACGTTGGACTGAACTACAACTACGCCTTAAGATCTCTACGGACTGTTTTTCAGTGGGATGGCAAGTTCCTATCTTTAAACATTTATTAGTTTTTTCTCAGAACAGATTTGATTTTCTGAAGTTAATTTAACTTTGCCGACCATGTAAGGTCATCATTAAAAGGTACAATCAATTTGTTTAGGGTTGACTAAAATAATGAAAAACATTCATTTGGATAATTTACTGACAGAATAAGAAACTCAATGATGCTCTACTCACCTGTTCCCTTTTTATAAAGTGAAACAGTTGAAACGATAGATTTTAGTAAACTTAAAAACAACCTTCTCCAAAAGCTATCAAGGAATATACCGAATACTTGTTTTAGAACTTTATTACATATTTTTATATAAATAGTTTGAATGATCCATAATTGACAGAAGCTTGTGTTTACACTGACCTGTTACTCATATATTAATGTCTTTGTAACTTCAGTAAACCACTACCTCACTAATTTATTTCATTCATCACGGTTCAGTAAACTAAGTGATACATGAACCAGTTTAATCATTATAATAACGTAGGATTGCAACTCTTTGAAACTGTAGGTGGCTCTTAAAAGAGCCGTTGTGTTTGGGTGTGCTGGTCTCAGGTCAGTTTAAGCCCTCTCTCCGCGGATGCAGCTACATGGATGTCGGTGCAGTCCACAATCATTGTGCAGTTGAAGGCAGAATGAATTTATTATTGACTCCAAATGAAGCACAACTTCATGTCATACAATACAATGACTTTATTTGTAATTGTGTAAAAAAATATGAGCATTGATTAGCAAGCAGGACCTGCAGTAACAGAGAATGGTGATGGATGGAGCTGGGAAGAGAGAAGAATAAAGAAAACAGATCAACTTTATTATCGGATATTAAAAATTCAATTTCAAAACAAGTTGCCGCTCCTACAGTGTTCTAGTATGTAAAGATGATTTCACATGACCTATGCAAAATATCACACTCAATACATGTGTGTCTCTGGGGGGTGCATTGTGCCTTTGATGTATATAAATAATATACCATAACCAAATACTATTACGTACAGTGGAAATCAGGTTGCCAGAGCAGGTCAGTGTGCATGTTCCTCAACGTCTCAGCAGTTACATGTGAGGTAAAGAAAATAAAAGAGAAAAAGGTCAGTAACAACACTTAGTTTAAAGTAACAACACTTTGAAACACTTTGAATAATTATCTCTTCTAACAATTTTCTCTCAGTAAGCACACAACGACTGTCTTTCCAACAAACAGATTGACTCACCCTCACTGTCATCACAATGAAACACGTCCAGAAGAATGTCATGCAAAGCTCCCTGCCTGCCTTCGACTCTCCCTGAACTGCTTCCTTAGCACCCGGTGGAGGGCGCAGTAGGCTACTCTTCAAAAGTTTCACGAAATACTTACCATCATGTTTGGTTACTGTTTAACATTTTGGTTTACTTCATGTAATAAAATAATAACTTCATGGTAAGGCTACTAAAAATGACAAGGCTAAGTAATGTAATGCTAACTAACGTGCTCGCTACTCGTCGCTACTAGCTAGGTAGCTAACTTGACTATGTTCCACGCACAACATGTATATATTACCTATGATATTACCTGATATGTCTGATCCAGCGACTCCTGGTCCTTTCATCAGACGGGAAGCGATAGAACGAGCAAATGGTATGATCACTTTTGTGATTACAACCTGGTACAAAGCACACAGGCATCTTGTAAAAGTGAACCAACCACTTGGAGCATTATCGCCGGTGACATCACTTACGCGACCCATAATGGGATTTGTAGTCGCGTATTTTTCATAGTCTTATATTTCAACAGTTTTACGACAAAATGTTTTTAACATGGAAATTATTGTTTAAGATTGACAAACATCATATGTGTAGTTCGTGGCACAATTAAAACGGGATCAAAAGATACGTTTTCTCTCTCCATTGAATTCAATGTATAATTTTTCGCTTCCGGGGTCCCATGGACCGGAAGTAGATGGGCGTGACTTCGCCTCTCTATTGTGTTTCGCAACATGTTCTCTATGGCACGTCTCTACTGGGAAATGTAGTTTTAAAAGACGTTTTCGTTTTTCCCAAAATTAGAAGTTGACAGTATTAAACTGTGTACAGCCCTGGAGGTTTAGGCGATAGGAAACAAATTGGTGTGTACACATTTAAAACATGTAAGTACTAAATGGGTGAAAATCGCTTATATCCATAATTGGCAGCATTAATATATACCCACATGACAGCTCATTGTTACTTTGTAATTCTACTCCACTACAATTCAGAGGTTAACCTGGTATTTTTACTCCACTACATTTATTTGAGTTACTTTGCAGATTCTGATTAATGATGTGAAATATAAACAACCCTTAAATCAGACTTTAGTTACACCTGAGTAAAATTCAGGGAAGGTGATTGTCAAGTGCCAACAATCAGTAGAGATATTTGATAGTTGGTGCTTGAGAAGACCAAACATTTATCTGCAGATCCCTATAAAGTATATTCATTACTCGTTATTCTCTACTAATAGTTAATTAAAAACTGTATATAATTGCTATTTTGCACATCCCTTTCAAGATTTCAAGATTTTCTAAGGTTTATTGACATATCATATACACAACTACGGTGTAGTCATGCAATGAATGAAAAACTTGGGTCACAGGTTCCTCAACAGTGCATTACAAGACATCTATCAATATGTGTGTATACCTCCACCATTAAACTGTCAAATTCTGCACATTTCTTATTCTATCTACATACATAAGAGTATAATTAATGTGTATAATATCAGTTAAAACTAGAGAATGTAATTCCTGAAGAAATTGCTAGTGGGAATGCTTTATGCTGAAAATGTGACGCTAAACTGCTATGCTGAAATGTAATGTGTAAGAAGAAAGTGAAGAATTTAGATTGAAATGATACATGAACACTGGGGGCTTGAATGTGTGATGAGAGAAGAAAAGAAAGTAAAAAGGCTTGGAAATATGAGAGTATTTGAACTGCAAACTTCTGAACTAACTTGATGGCGAATGATATGTCGCCATGGCAACGGCATTTGATTACACCCCATAATACGCTTAGATGTGTTGATGGCTGCATCGTTACCAAACCTGTGAAGTTTTGGGCTGTTTGGAGTATTTTCACTGAAGTTATTTGAAAACCGTGTTTCAAGGCGAGCATTGTGTTGCTATGGCAACGGCATTTGAAGAAATCTCAAAACTGTCCCGTAGATGTCTTCACGGCTGGACTGTTAGCACACTGCTATCTGAAGTCTGCTGCTCTGAGCATGTCAGTTGGAGTCATGACATCATCGTGTTCCATGACACAGGTGTTTATATTTGAGCTAACGAGGCGTGCAGAGATCAAAGGTTTCCATTGTTCTGAATGAGAGATAAACCTCTTACATGTGAACGTTTTGTGGAAGAACCGTAACAGATATCTGTGAAATTTCAAAACGTGAAGCATGTCAAGGAAGTTGAGTATCTGAAGTGTGATTTTTGTGTACTTTCGGGTTAATAATGTGGCCTTTTTGGCAGTTTAACTAAAGGTGTGCTGCTACCGTGAGGAAATATCAGCCTGAAATTACAATGGGCTTTAATGGAGGAATGTTGAACGTTTTTGTCACTTCATGCCCTCAAGAGGCATTTTGTTTAATTATTTTTTGTGTAATTATTTGTCATTTTTCAAGCTACGAGATGTTTTCCTACGTTTGTCATGAAACATTATGTCTCAGGAATATATGGTTTGGGAATTATGGCAGTTTAAAAAATATATATGAAGGCAAATTTCAAGATGTTCTACCCTCTAGCTGTGACATCACGCACAAATCTGAAGAAAACCTCTTTAACAAGGTCTGAACAATGTTTAATATCTCTAAAAGTAAGAATCAGATTTAAAAGTTGTTTTACACGAATAATTTCAGAAAGATCTGTAACATTTTAAAGTTGGAATGAGGTTTGTGAGTGAAAGTATGAATGAACAGTTAGCAGTTGAAGTCGCATGAAGATTTGTTGAAGTCTGAAGAATCTATCCATTGACTTCAATGGTTACAAATGTGATGTATTATGGGATGTATCTCTGGAATTATGAAAGTTATGAATGAGAAAAGTAAGAGCAATCGATTCCCGACCGAGCTGAACGTTTTGATGTTTGAACAGAGTTTCTGCGATGATCAATGCGGGAGAAGAAGCTCGGCAAAATAAGTCGGCGGAATAATAATAAACTTTTCGTCCGTAGAATAACAGTTAGTTGGAATGCTGTTAACAGCATTCCCACTAAATAAGTGCTTCAACATAGTTAACATTGCAGGAAAGCAATATATTAGACGTTAAGTACTTTGTCAGGCTTAATATTTATCTGTAGATAGATACCCCCAAAGCTTTTTTCTTATTTGAAAGAAGACCTTAACCTAAAGTATTCTTTAATATGTTAATAAAGGTTAATTAGTTTGTCTGTTTTGCACATCCTCATATTAATATATTTGTACATCCAGCACTAAACTGTTTTATTGTAGAGATCACTTACAGTATCTTCTTGATTTCTTATCTTCTATATTTCTATCATTGACCTTCTACTTTCCCCCTATGAAAGTATGTACTCTTAATATATTTTTCATCAAATAACATTATTCAACAAAAATAACATTATTCAAAAAGAATAATTCAATAACGTGCTTTAATCACTAAGCGGTGCACACAAGGTACACACAGCATACTAATAATAACTTTGTATTATTAGTGTAGGACACTTATGTATGTATAACATCTGAAGATGTGTAGTTTTATTCATGTTTTTACATAATTTTACAGGATATTGCTATACTATTTCTCATGTTTTACTTCTACACATTAATATCTGATTTGTAAAACATCACAGACAGAAAGGTATATCCGTCATTTAATGGTAAGTTATTGAAATTGTGATTCCATAGAGTATTATTTTATTTTTTAAAAATGTTTTCGGTCTGTTTCCTGTATGACGATGTTTTGTGAGATGTGAGACTGGGTTGGAGAATTGCACAGGGGAAAATAACGTATGCCACAATTTTAGATGCGGATTTAGTTAAACTAATACGTTTGCGCTGTGGACCAACACTATACATTGACGGGGAAGGGGGTAGCAATAAAGATAACACCATTAAACAGTTACACAACATAACAGAAATAATATCGATAGCAGCGTCCCTAGCAACCACCTTGGTAACAATGAAAACGTTGAATGGACACAATTTCCTGAAGTAATCTTTGTAATAACTAGCAAACTAAAGATCATGTACATCCACTGCACACATAATCTGAAATAACAACTTATATTTCTCGCATCAAATGACATCAAAACGCATTTTAATGGCCAATCTAACCTTAAAATAGGCATTTTCCACCGAGAATAAAACGAATGTCGGCCATGTTTTTTTTTTCTGCAGGGAGAAATTTGAAGATCAGGTGACATAGACGCCAGCCATTGGAAATGAATGGTGAAAAAAAACGTAGGGATCTTACAATTTCAGAGGCGTTTTTGTAGAAATACTACGTCCCAAGTTGTGGACCAACGTAGTTATTACACGTTTTTTTGTGAGACTGGGTTGGGGAGGCTGCTTTGAAGGCACCCCAGGTCCGGAGCTTTGTCCTGATGGGCTGCCGTAGGTTAGCTTCAGCAGACATGAGGCGACGGGTGGGGTTGTGTCGTTGGATGAGGTCATATAGGTAGGGGGGGCAAGGTTTTTGAGGGCTTTGAAAGTGAAAAGTAATATTTTAAAGTCAATGCGGTGTTTGATGGGGAGCCAGTGGAGGATAGGGGTGATGTAGTCGGAGCGTCGGGTGGAGGTGAGCAAGCGGGCAGCTGAGTTTTGGACATATTGAAGTGTTTTTAGTGTGAATGCAGGTGATCCAAAAAGTATGCTGTTGCAGTAATCCAGTTGGGATGTTATAAAGCAATGCTTCTCAAAGTGTGGTCCGCGGACCACTGGTGGTCCGTGAGCACCCCCTAGTGGTCCGTGAGTGTATTGGTAACATTTCACATTTGAAATTAATTAATTAATTTGAGTTTTCCGCACTCTCGCGGGAATATCTCCGCAATGGAGCAAGCTTAAGTTTAACTTTCAATTGCATGATATAGCCCCGCGCAACACCTTCATCACACATCTTGCCACTTGTTTGTACCATATTCAGGCGATTTGTAATCTGTTCTAGAAAAACGATGTGATTTTGGATATGTGTGAAGTTAGGCGGTCCGCGAGTGTTTTTGTATTTGTTAAGTGGTCCTTGGTTTGAAAAAGTTTGAGAAACACTGTTATAAAGGCATGGATCAGAGTTTCAGCAGCGGTAAATGAGAGGGAGGGTCTAATGCGGGCGATGTTCTTTAAATGGAAGATTGCGTTTTTTGTGACCTGGTTGACGTGAGGGAGGAAAGTGAGGGTGGGGTCGAGGATGATGCCAAGGTTACGGATGTGAGTGGAGGGGTTGACAATGGAGCCATCGATGGTAAGAGAACAATCTTGGGTTGAGCGGGTAAGTGACTTTGGGCCAATGATTATAAATTCCGATTTGTCACAATTAAGTTCAAATCAGAATTTTAATGTCAGTGAGGCAGGTGCTGAGCTGGGAGTGTGTGGTTGGAGAAATTGATTTTGTTGAGAGGTAGAGCTGTGTGTCATCAGCATAACAGTGGAGTTGGTGTTGACGGAGTATTTGTCCAATTGGGATGATGTAGATGATGAACAGAAGGGGACCAAGTACAGAACCCTGAGGGATGCCATGATTGACGGGGGCTGTGGGGGATTTGGAGTTGTTAATGGAGATGAATTGATGTCTGTCAGAGAGATAGGATTTAAACCAGGAGGCAGTACCGGTAATGCCAATGTGTCTCCCATCACCCAAATCTCCTGACTATTCTCTCAACTCAGTATTTACATTCTTATATTCAAAGAAAATCTGTAATATCTTTAAAAACTACAAGTCCTTTTCTATCAGCTGTGCACCATTATGGTGTAAATATAACCTATCTACCAATTGGATCAAATATAAAAGTCAGCCGAATTACTATTGATACTGCAAGGAGACGTATTTTGTGAAAAGAAATGTAAGATGTTGTTCAATTGTTGATATATTTATGATCCACGTCACATATTCAGTTTTGGGGGCAGTTCTTCAAGTTTGTCCAGAAGTCTTCTCATCAGGGCTCTATAAATAAAGAACTACGGCAGATGTGTACTATTTAATGCAGCCGAACCGTGTATTACAATGCCTTTATGTGATGACTTCCAAAGAGAAAAGCAAGAACACTCGGAATAAAGTATTCTTTTTAAAAATAAAAGTTTTCGGATATCATATCTTATTAACACCATATCCCAGCGTGCATTGCGGCTAAAACATCCAATCAACAAGCTTCAAGCTGAGGCTCTTGGGTAATCAGTTCAGTGGGTTTGTGGTGTGTATCGCTCGAAATGTCCCGTCTGTTTCCGGTGACTTTATTTACGGCTAAAAAGCATGCTAAAAAGCCCAAGATTATAGAATTAAACGAATAAATAAAAACAAGGATAATTGTGTGTTATATAAATAAATAACAGTGTGTTATTTAGAAAAGAATAACAAATTGGAAGGAAAAAAAGATTTTGAAAAATACAGATTTCAGTATTTTGAGGCTATTTTAAGCCCCATTTATTTTCCTCACAGACGGGAAAAAAAGTCCGACATTATACGATTTAAAATAAAACAAATAAATAAAAAGATAAAACACTGGCTTGTAATTTACGTTAGAATAAATAGAATGGTTTTGAATAATAGATGAGAGTAAAATCTAAGTCACTTTACAGCCCCACCCACTTTTGGGGAAACCAACGCTGTCATTTGAACGGCGATCAAGCCTGAAGGCACAGAGATCTTCTGTTACTGTCCTTTCTTCTTAGAGGAAGTACAGAAACACGTAACTCTGGATTTGTTTTAATGTTTGAGGAGCAATAAACGACACAGCAGCTTTTTGGCATGTTAAAACTATTATTTTCTGTCTCGCTCATGAGAGTAACAGCTGGCGAAATTACAGCCTCGCCTACTGATTTTAATTTAACCATATATCGAGCCCGATTGTCGATTTCAAATGTGTGCTCTAACATTATATTTATAAATGACTATTATCATTATTATAAGCAAGACAATAAATGTCAAAGATATGTAGAAAATAAATGTATTTAAGGCGAGACACCCCAGGTGAATAGGGTAATTTTTTTAACTTAAAGATATCAGCTAGAAATGTATCCAGTTAATTACTTACAATAAGGCAATTGTTTGTTGTATTACAAGTTTTCTCAAATAGCATGTTTAAATATGCAAATGTACCATTATCTCATTAAATATGTGTATATTTTAACACATTTCAGGAATCGAAATCTGAACTTTGGATAAAGCCAGGTTCAAAATTATTGTTTCATTTTGTAGTCATATTAGTATCTAAGGCTTTTACAGAAGGGATATTGGATATCTCTTTTTATCACTCCATAAATCAGAAAATACTGTCAACAGCCCTAAAATATCAATTTTCGCCATGTTTTTAGGTATACAATGTTGTATAATTCAGGCTCTGAATGATATGTGACCCGCTCTATCGAAATCAGTCGGAAGTCGCAACGGCTCATTTTAAAATAAACGTGGATTTACGTAAAAAACTATTTTTTCAGGGTACGGGTGTTTTGTTTGATTTTAAACAAACAAAGTCTTGGCTTTCAGAATATGAAACTTTTATTTCCAAAATCACACGATAAATACATTTTTGAAGCTTGTAAAGGGACGACGACAGGCACCTCTTACTCGCAATCTGCTCTTCTGCAGCGCCGCCCCACCTCCCTACGGCTGAAATTATGAATGTAAGAGTATAGTAATCATAGATAACACGGCAGGGTCCGTTACAGTTTGTTTTCATCTGATTTCAATTAACCAAAGTCTTGGCTTTCAGAATATTAAACTTGTTTCGCCAAATTCAGATGATAAATACAACTTTGTAGCTTGTAACGGCATAATTACAAGCGGAGAACGGAGTAACTTAACGTCACAGCAAGTATAACAACAGCCGATGTTTCTCGTGAGTGTTTTCCCCCGGGAAACGAACACAATACACACAAACGCAAAATTACACAAACACACACACTCGCGAGCTTCCCCTCCAAACAAAAATATCTTAGTATTTTGAACATTTGCTCCGCTAATAATCAATCAGATCGATGGATTCCAGAGAAGAGAAAACTTTAAAGGCCTTTTTCTCAAAATGATGACTCTGTGACATATTTCGCTTAATATTTGGAGTACAAAAACAATACTGATATCATTAGAAAGCTAGGAATATCCTCTTTCCAACAGTGTATACAACTCAAAATGTGTCTTCGGGTCAATGCGACTGATTTCGATGGAGCAGGTCACATATATGAACAAACCCTTCTGTAAAAGCCTTCATAATATTGATAGGAATATAACTGGAAGGTTTGGTGTATCTACGTGCTACTGAAGTTGACATTTCGGACTCAGAGTGGGAGAAAAAACTCATTTTGAGAAAACGACCTTTAAAGATTGCAGTGTGGCGCTAGCTAAACCCTCCTGTTCTTTGGATGACAGCTTGCGCATCGACGCACTCCGTGAAGGTATTTCATGTTCGGGGTCATTTGTTTTTTGTTTAACCTTGCTTCGTGCAAGTGAAAATTGTTGTCGTCTTCTCTGTGAACGTTTTTTTCGCCATTCTTTTGCCATTTTGAGATTTAAATTTCTAGCGGAAAGCTAACCAGGAAGTGTTTTAGCACACCACGTGACGCATCTGAACGAATCACGTTGTCAGAAATTGACACCAGCCAATGAAATTTCGTTTCTTGGTTTAAGACCCCTTTGTACTTTCATGATTGGTTGCTGATACAAAGGAAATGACCATCTTTGGATCCGATAAGGTTGTGCAGGAGAGACACAGCTTTCCAACGATATCTCTGATGACATGGTGCACACAGCGGTCGCGGTACTTTATGTTACGTTAGAATGCTAACTTTTGGTGAATTTAGGAGAAATCTACACTTAAATGTGTATTTTGTAAGTTTTCCTTCCAAAAGCCTGAAAGAAAACATGTTATAGAATCAAAATAGCACAAAATCTCAAAATTGACCAGTGCTTGAAAAACGATGTTTTTGCCTACCGTGTCTCGCCTTAAGTTCGGGGGCCCGGGGTCCCAAGGTGCGCGAGGTTATGGAAGTACGCATGTCAGGGAGAGATGCGATACGTTCATAACTAACGTGACGTGGGAGAAAATACGTTTCTTGCTAAACGTAATTGAGAATGCAGTTTAGTTCTGTGGGAACGTAATTTTTAGGAGACAGGGTTTTCCCAAATATTTCTATTTGGGAGCAAAATAAATGTGTGTTGCTTGGGTGTTTTCTAGGAACCTCTGAATATTCTGTTGATATTGTGAGTTGTGGAACAATGATATGTGTGCATGCGTGACTTACACAATTGAGCATGATTTAAAATAAAGAACTATGCATAAACACAGCCAGGAATATTGTTTCCAGATACACATCTTTAAACATATCGCTTTAAGTTATATTAGACCATAGAAATGCAACAATATGATTCAATAGAAATCTGATCCTACAGCCAGAGAATGTCTCTCAGCATTTTTACCTGTAAACCCTTTTCCTGTTCCAGAGTGAGCAGCTATTTTGCAGTATGTGCATATTGTAGAAGGTCTCAATAATAACTTGTAGCCCCAGATAGGTAGCTTGGGGGCATTCAGATTGAAAAGAAGACAGAAAGTACTCATCTTGTTGGATTTATGTCTGCCTGGATAGAGAATCAGAAATATCAGCACTCAACTTTAGCCGCCCCCCTCTTCCCCTGTCCGAATGTATGTGTCTGTTAATATGAAGTGACAGCGCCGTCCTTGACTCCAACACCTGTCAGTGGTCTGTGAGCGGCCCAGCATTCCGCATGCTACAAGCCGGGATATAAAAATACACCGTCTTGACAGTGCAATGAGCCACTAATCAGCTGGCATATGTCACTGTGTATGGAGTCTACATGGCACCAAGTGGACCAATGCATGCAGAGTCCAGCGGTTTGTGTGTCAGTGGTTGTGCATATGTGACATGCACAACATGACATATGCACAATGTATGGTTCTTCATCTGACGGTTGACAAGACATATCAAAGTATCAGCTTTTAACTCTTTGTATTAATACTTAACTTGTTGTGCTGTCTGGTCAGTCTGCTCTTGGCTAAACAGAAAAAAACATGAGGAAGTTTTATGTTTCGTCTTTGTGTAATTTTACATGGTGCTAACAGTAACATATTGCTCTTTACATATAGTGGCAAATATGGGAAACTAAAACTTAACGTTTATTTTACAAAGCAATCTACACACAACCCAGTTGATCAAACACAGAGAATAATGTAGAATACAAATATTAATAAGAATAAAACAAAAACATTTTAGACACAATTTGGAATATTCAAAATAGCAGTTATAAAGAAATATAAATATGTTGATATACTATCTAAACATCTTTATTAATATTGATTTATGAAAGCTTTTGGTTGGGGGCCAATGCAATTGACTACCTTCCTTAAGGCATAGTCATGTTTTTTTTTATTTGTGAACCATAGTGTATTTCACTGAAGTTTCTGACCGTTAAGAGAGACTTGGGTGTGTAAAGCAACTTTGTCATGACAGGTGTATTACTCAGCACCAAAAGTAGGGCTGTGTCAAGGTTAAAGTTTGTTTTTATGATTGGTTCTCCAAAAAACTGCAAGCTTAAAGAGCCTGTGACACGAGTTTCCCCCATCATCCAAACCCATCAACTTGAGTAAATATTGTCCCCTTGAAAATCGTTACTGAACTGATTTTGGATATTTGTACTTTGATAACCATTAATCTGCCCTTCAATGTTGACCATATTCTGGATCTTCTCGGGGATTCTTCAAATCCCGCCAAATTATGTGTGACGTCATTGCGGGCACAGCGCTCCAGCTGCACCGTTCAGGATCCCAGCATCTGCATGTAAACACACGATGGCGCACACAGCAGCAAGCTCAGACAGCGATGACAGTTTAATTTTGAACGTGTCTGAGAGCTCATATGAGGCTGAAGGATCGGTTTATGTTGTATCTGTTAGAAGTTTAGGAATTAGGTGCGTCAATATGGGCGATCATACGGTCATGTAGCCAGTGGTGGACTGGGACTAAAAATCAGCCCGGGACTCTCGACCGGCCCACTTCGGTATCGCTAGTAAATTGTCAACGGGGGGAGTGGGGGATGTGCTAGTGACTTATCATCGGTACCGGCCCATCGGGATTCGTCCCGATGGCCAGTCCGCCACTGCACCCAGCCCAGCCCACGTAAACTGTCAACGGGGGAGCCTTGCTGCGGGGAAACGGTGGACCTAGTGTCCCGATCGGAGTGGGAATAATAATAATAATCCGTACATTTTATCCATTAATTTCCCCAACATTGTGGTAAAAAAAACACACGTTTAATCCATGTTGGTGTACTACAACTACAAAAAGCATCGGTTTGTTTTCTCATCAGGAAATGCAGACCGGCTCAAACAAACGATTTTTAAATCATCATCCTCACGATCATTTAATCTATCATATGTTCGCCGAATTTACATGAAAGCACTAATAAATGTAGTTTCATCCACTTGAGTTTACAACTACAAAAATAATTGATATGTTTTTATATCACATCCTACGGGAGGAAATTCAGTAGCTCTCACTACCGATTTGTAATCCTAATGTAATAATCATCTTCACCACGATCATTTATGTTTATGTTCGCCGAATTGACATGAAAGCACTGACGAATATGAATATACTGTAGTCAACTTAATTAAAACGTTATTAACGTGCCTAAACTCAGTAATTCACCATTTCTACGCATGACAACACACTTTGTCCGTGTTTAGCTCTCTCGCCGCACAGTGAAGCGTTCCCGCATTGACGTCACTTCCGGCTTCCCCCAAAACTTCAAAATGAGTCGAAGGAATTTCCCTGCGATGTTCGAAATTATTGATATTTAACGGAACGGTATCGCTTTTTCTTTTTTAAACTGACGGTTCGAGATGACTAGTAGCCCAATATTTCTTTAAGTCCATTATTAACAGGTATGGTTGACACACGGTAGTGCCAACTCATTCTTAGGTTAGCACCTATTTTTAGCTTGTTTGTTGCTGCTTTATGCTTGAAAAATTACAGATGACTGATAGCCGGCTGAATAACTCTAATAAAGTTCTGAATATCCCAAAATACTTGATCTCATATTGCTACATCGTGTTAATGGTAAACTGACTGCATTTATATAACTTTTTTCCAATCTTCGCAACCTCTTTACAAGTCAGCATTCACCACTATTCATGCAGAGGAACAGGGTACCATACGAGAAAGGTGCATCCTGCTCATCAGGAGTGATACACATTCACAAACTCAGACACTGTTGGCCATGCCATCAGGAGCAATTTGGGGTTAAATATTTCGGCCAAGGACCCTTCAACATGTTGACTGCAGGGGCCAGGGATCGAACCACAGACACTCCAATTGGTGGACAACCATAGCTGCCAATATGTTAGCGATGTAGCCATTTGCATCTGTATCCTTAGCCCTAGAATTTGATTGGCCCAGAAAAGAGAAAATGCAATTCCTTTGGATGTTATTGGATAGATAGATGTATACTTAATTTATTCCAAGATTGGGAAATTATTTTTGTTCCAGCAGCAGTGTCAAGCATTACACTAGTAAACATATTTAAAATACACAATACAATACAAATCTAATTAACATAGTGGCAAGTATAGGCAAATATAGTACGTATATAAAATTAAGTAGTATATATTAAAATAAAAAAATAAAATATATATATCATAATAATAATACTAATAAATTAACATTAGTAGCAAGTATATACACATTCACAATAGAAAATACATATATCAATATACAGTCTCATTAGACTACAGGAATATATAGAAATATACTACAGACACATCATGGTATTGGAAAGATACACAAATTCATCAAATCCTAGGCTTGTAAGTTTGAGAGAAAGCAGCTTTAACCAAAAATGTCCACTCTGGTCAATGGAAAACATTTAAAACAAGTTAAATTCAGGAACTTGTAGCTCCATAATTTATTATTTTTCTACTTCAAAGCTTTAAACTATAATGTCACACCCATCATGGCGTGACAGCCAGACTCAGTCGCATCACCCTTCCTGTTACTCTGAAACCAAAGAGTGCCTTGCAATGAATCTTGATGACACCTCAGTGCTGTGTGCTTACTTTATTCTAAATATCTTCAAAGAATTGCTTCTGTAGAGTGACAGAGAAAGAGTGGGAGAGCAAAGCGGAGGCAGGAAGAGAGACTTATTCTAGTGAGCTATGAGGAAAATCACACATCAGATAAAGATGGACTCTTAAAAGTGTTTTAGAGGTAACTGTGGAGGAAGAATGGCTGGAAGAAGATGGGGGTTTGACCTTATATAAACACGCACACACACCCACACATACACAAATGCTTGCACAAAAATCAAACACCTTGCAATAAAATGAAGAGGAATAATAATACATAAATACCAAAATAAACCAATTGATCATACATTTAAAGATGAATGAATAAACTAATCAAATCAATTGAGAAACTAAATACTTCTATAATGTATTGTCAACAAGTCCTCCAACTCATACGAACAAATAGGTAGATTGTTCAACAGCTTATTACGACCTATAGTCACGTTTTAAAGTTTAGCACCTCTAGTGGTCGTGTAAGAAACAACAATTTGCGGCATATGGGCTGATGCTCCAGTTGACTTCAAACGCTCCGGAGGGTCGTATATTCACAAATAACCCCCTCTGGAAAATCCTAAATTGTATAATAGTTTGGCCATTAAAATGCTTTTTGATTACATTTCTAGCGAGAAGTGTATATTGTACTTTTAGAATCTACGTCCAGTGGATGTTTAGGATCTATAATTTGATAGATAATACGAAGATTATTTGAGGTCTCGCCAGCAATGTAAACCCGAACGTTCAAAATAATTAAATAGATTAATTAGTGTAAACTTAAATAAAAAATAAAGTTCTTCTAACTTCAAAATATTCAGTTCCTGTGACTGTTCTTCCTTTTTGAGTTAATTAAACTGATAATCTTTGATTAACTTGAACTATTTGGCGGATTAAGTAAGCATCACTTAAAGGTGGGGTAGGTAAGTTTGAGAAACCGGCTCGAGATACACTTTTTGTTATATTCCATGGAATGCTCTTAACATCCCAATGAATATCTTAACCCTTCTCTTGCGTTTCGGGTCAAAAGTGACCGAATTACTTTTGTTTTAATCATAAATATTGTGTTTTTCATCCAATTGCCTCAATACCTTATGTTATCCTCCACACTAGGCCTCTGAACATATACACTTGATGATCACCACTTGCATTGCATTTTGAGTGATTTATTCAACATTGAAACACCCTTGATGTTTTCGGTCAGAATTAACCGCTATAGAAAATGAATGAGTATGAGTGTATTATGTTCATCCTGCAGATGGAAAACATCTATATACACACACACACACACACACACACACACACACACACACACACCCACACGCACACACACACACGTTACGGGAATTTCTCCCTTTCTTGCGCTGTATGATACAATGTATCATACATTGCGATTGTATTACATTGTGATACATTACAGGTGTGAGCTCTGTGCTTCTCGAGAAACACAAACCTCTCACTTTCTCGCGCTAAATGCGCCTCCCTTACGGTACGTCCACACAGCAGCTTTTCAAAAATCTTGAAAATCTTGGAGCTGGGCGTGTCTGAAAGCTTGGGGATTTTTTGCGAGCAACGCGACCAACAACCAATCACATGTATCTCCCGCCCCCGACATACAAAGCAAAAAACCCTGGGGATTTTATGCGAGCAATATATATATATATATATAAACTCCCCAAACAGGCGAAAACCTACCAGTTTCACCCACTGTCTCTGCCACCTCCCTCCATGCCTGGTTCCTCCGGTTTGTATCCCGTTAATAGTTCTGGTCGTAAAGAACCGGCTGATTTGCTACCGTAATTTCTCGTTTGGAATATGAGGAAATGAACTGCGGTCTGGTTCTCCCTGCTTACACGCGGTTTGATTGGCTAGCGCTTCTACTGTCAGATTTGCATAAACGTGATTTGATTGGCTGACGCTTCCAGCTCAGCTTCAAAAGTTGAACATTGCTCAACTTTTGAATCCTGGGCTGCTTCTCAGGTCGATTAAATGAAATCCTTGCTTCCCTCACTTGCGTCGTTTCCCTGCGTTTAGTCCCTCCCACCAGGGAAGCATGGAGGGACGCAAGGAAACCACGAGAAGCAGGGAAATGAGTTTTAAGAGCAATGGGACGTCCTTTCCTCCCGAGCGTCACGTGAAGTGACGTCCGTTTGTGATGACGCTGCACAGCTGATCGTCTGACAGCAGCTCTGTCCCCGTTATTTCCACACACACCCCCGCCTCTGTTAGTGCACATTTACTGACACAAACATTTGTATCATCTGTTGTAGACCCCAATAAATAAAATAAAATAAGAACTCATTCTCAAAAAAGATAAACGCCATTCTTAAAATGTATAAACGAACAATAGTTTGATTAATATTGATTAGAGTGCACAAAAGAAATAAAATAATTGAGAGAAGAAAAAGAGATATGTTATCTATCAAAACCCAGTTAGACTAACATTCATTGGATTGCACACTTTGTTTGTTTGTGTGGATATCACATTAACATTTTAATAGCACTTAATGACTGACTGAATGGAAATGACAATAAATGAAAATGTAAAACGAAAAAAGCGATCATGAAAATGTTTCCAACAAATGAATAAAATGATTTTTGACCACTTTGTTGTTCAGATATATCACATATGTGTAACTAAATGAAACAGGAATTGAAACAAAACACGGTATAAACTGAGGAGTGAGTCCCGTGAGGTTCATGTATTTTCTTCACTCCGCTGGGAAACTGCTCTCATGTCAAGAAGCATGAGATCAGTGCATGCACTGCATCGTCCAATCAGTGAGCGATACACAGTAAGGGGGCGGGGCGAGTATCTGAGGATTTCATCGGAGGATGGTCTGGTGGTTCCTCGATTATCGCTCCTCCATTATCGCTCCTCGCTCCTCGATCCTCGGTCCTCCGGCAGAAATAAGAGCCATGGGACGGTACTCAAGATGGCGCAGGCAAATCAACTTCCGGTGAGACCGAGGAGCGAGGAAATGAAAATAGTCGACCTGAGAAGCAGCCCCGGAAATCCTGGAAATCTTCGCTTCGCTCCCCCACAATGCAGTTCGGCGAAAAGCGAGGCAAAGTGATGTCATCCCCATTCAAAGTCAATGGGCAGAGAAGCGTTGGAAGCGGTGGAAGATTTGTCTAAAGCTGCTGTGTGGACGTACCGTTACTGTCTCTCAAGCAGTTATATTTGTGCCTTGTTCACATTTGACTCATTGACACAATGAGCAGGCGACCGATTAGGCGATTTTCTGTACGATGGGCTATGGACACATTTTTTTAACCAGATGAAGAGGAGATTGAACCAGATGAAGAGGAGATTGAACCAGATGAAGAGGAGATAGAGGAAGATGTCTCAGAAAAGGAAGACAACAGCGATCCAGACTATGAGCCTACAACAGACCAGGAAGAGGCACCTGAGGGAGAGGAGATAGAGGCCCCTGAGATAGAGGCCCCTGAGGGAGTGGAGCCTGAGGTGACATTCCACAATTTTGCATTGCCAACTATGTGTGTGAACACCACACACACACACACACACACACACACACACACACACACACACACACACACACACACACACACACACACACACACACACACACACACACACACACACACACACACACATTCTGTTATGTTAAGAATCTCAGCTACAACACTAACTAAAGCATTTCCATCTCCAGTAAACACAGCCTACATGGCAAGCATTTTTTATAAGTAATGTAAAATAAGCACTATCTTTGAACTTACAGCCATAAATAACATGAAATTCACCCCTGGTGTCATTCTGTCTGTCATCCATTGATTCTACTTGCTTTGACTGTTCAAATTAGATGTCAACCATCAACATTGGATAAGGAGTGCCAGAGATATCACTGTGCAAAACACACCGGTCAATTTTCACCGAAAATAGCATGGGAAGGGGGGTATGACCTAACGCAAAAGAAGGGTCAAGTGCTTTGACAAAAAATCCATAAAAAAATGTCATCTGTGGAAGCCGTAGTACTGTAAAAAGCACAACCAATCATTTTAGCCGGACCGGCTAAAATAACTGGATGGCCTACCTGCCTGTCAGCCTTCCATCCGTGCACAAACTTATCTCGTGCCCTCATTGGTCATGTGCGCGTTCGTGTGTGTTGGAGGAGGGGTTCTGTAAGGAAGTAGCAGATTTCTTCCGGCTGTGTATTTTCAAATTATAGCGCACTCAAGCTGGTTTCTCCAAAATGACCTACCCCACCTTTAAACATATAAATTGAACTGTACTAATTTCTAATGCTTATTGTGTGTCTGACCAACCCAGTCTCACGGCATTTCGTGTTATAGTCACGACATTTAATTTATTGATTCGTGTTCACCAACACGATTTTCCTCTTTTTTTCGTGTCACACAGAACGATTTAAAAGCAATGTATTTCTGTTGGTAGTGTGTTTCGTGCCTGCACCACGTCTTTTTGATGAAGCTGTGTGGTTCATAAAAACATGTTCTTACTCAATATCAAGCCACGATTATTATTTTTATTTTAAATCGTATAATGTCTGACTTATTTTGCCGTCCGCGAGGACTGAAATCTGTATTTTTTAAATATTTTTTTCCTTCCAATTTGTTATTCTTTTCTAAATAGCACACCGTTATTTACTCAACAATAGCACACAATTATCCTTGTTTTTTATTATTTGTTTAATTCTATAATCTCTGGCTTTTTTCAGTCAGGAACTGAATTTCAAAATAAAATAACCGGAAACAGACGTAGGCCTATATGGGACATCTAGCATCATTGCGATACACACCATGGATGTATAATAGAGAGGTGAAGTCCCGCCCATCCACTTCCGACCCATGGGACCTTATTTCGGAACAATTATGTATTGAAGTCAATGGGGAGAGAAAGATTGTCTTTCGATCCCGTTTGAATTGTGCCACGAATTACACATATGATGTTTGTCAATCTTAAAAAATAACTATGAAAAATATGCAACTAGAAAGACTACAAATCCCAGAATCCCGGTCCCGCATGCTGGCTCTTACGGAACCGACTAACTCCCCTTTTGTGTATGTACAGCTCTCAACATGACTTGTAGTGACTTTCACCTCTTTTACTTTTCGCCTCATTCTGAAGTGAAATGTGCCAACGTGACGGCCGTCTTGGTGTGTGGTGCGAGACGGGAGATGTAGTTCATTGAGCGGTTTAACACAAAAAAAAGTGTTACTTCACAGTTTTACGACAAATTTGTTTTTCTCCAAAATGATCTTTTAAATTGACAAACATCATAGGCCTATGTGTAATTCGTGGCACAATTCAAACGGGATCGATAGATAATCTTTCTCTCGCCATTGACTTCAATACATACTTTTTCCAAAATAAGTTCCCATGGAGGTCCCCCGGAAAGGGAGGGACTTCGCCTCTCTATAAGAACTGGATACAGCGTGGGAGGCAGGGTCTCGTTCTTTCTATGAGAGCTGCTCATTGGCGTAGGAAGACAAAACGGCCCAACTTTTGAGAGAGTGAAACGTCACAGATTACCCGTCATGCCTGGCTGTTAGAGCAGAAGAACCCATATGTGCAGTCACAGAGCATGCACCCCTTAAGCCCCGCCCCCCGAGCTCCCACTCTCGGCTCACTAGAATGAATGGAGAGAGAAAATAAATCTAGATTCGGCTTTTAGTGCATTTTACAACTTTAAGGACCGAATGATTCTAATAAGGGCTATAAAATAGTTCATACTGGGTAGTTTATTTAGTTAAAAAAAAAATTATCCACCGATTTACAGACGTCACTTTCCCCAGGACGTCACTTTCCTACATCTCCTCAAATTGAGGAGGAACAATGCGGATTCCGTCCTGGTCGTGGAACGACGGATCAGCTTTTTACTCTCGCAAGGATCCTGGAGGGGGCCTGGGAGTACGCTTATCCGGTCTACATGTGTTTTGTAGACTTGGAGAAGGCGTATGACCGAGTTCCCAGGGAGTTACTGAGGGAGGTGCTGTGGGAGTATGGGGTGAGGGGGTCTCTACTCAGGGCCATCCAATCTCTGTACTCCCAAAGCGAGGGCTGTGTCCGGGTCCTCGGCAGTAAGTCGGACCCATTTCCGGTGAGGGTTGGCCTCCGCCAGGGCTGCGCTTTGTCACCAATCCTGTTTGTAATATACATGGATCGGATTTCGAGGCGTAGTCATGGGGGAGGGGGTCTGCAGTTCAGTGGACTAAGGATTGCACCACTGCTTTTTTGCAGATTATGTGGTTCTAATGGCTTCATCGGTCTGCGACCTTCAGCACTCACTGAATCGGTTCGCAACCGAGTGTGAAGCGGCTGGGATGAGGATCAGCACCTCCAAATCTGAGGCCATGGTTCTCAGCAGGAAACCGATGGACTGTCCACTCCAAGTAGGGAATGAGTCCTTACCCCAAGTGAAAGAGTTCAAGTATCTCGGGGTCTTGTTCTCGAGTGAGGGAACAATGGAGCGTGAGATGGGCCGGACCCTCACCTATGGTCATGAAGGATGGGTCATGACCAAAAGAACGAGATCGCGGATACAAGCGGCCGCAGTGAGCTTTTTATTCTATAAAACGTTTTTAAAATCTACTTTATAGCTTGTAGTAACTAGCATTGTGTGTAATACAAATGTGATTTTTATTAAATTAGTTAGTTTTTAAGGAAGGCCAGAGGTTCAGCTGTGTCAAATAGATGGTTCCCTTTAGTTAACGTTATTTAAAAGACAATTATATTCCTATTTGATCATGTCCCCTTTATTGTAGGCTAATATTAGTCATTTAAAAAATATATAATGTTGATAATGATGGTGAAAACCACTCCCCCCACATCGGAATGACGATGGCTACTGACTGTATTTGAAATGCTTTTTGTTTAATAGTCATAATAATAATTTTTATTATAACAACAATAAACAACAATGCAGTTCGTAAAGTGTGACGTCACCCCATTCAAAGTGAATGGGCAGAAGCTTCAACGCACGCCGCCGTGGGTCCTTTGGCGTGCAGCTGTGACACGGCAGTTAAAGGCAATGTGAGCTACCATTCCCATTGGATAACGGAGGATTTTACACCCGGAAGTAAGTATTCTCCTTACTGTCGATTGATTTTACAGTGATATCTGCACTACTCATCAACTCAGAAACACCAGATTATCCTTGTTAATTACACAACATTGATTGGTTTAAATT
Organism: Gymnodraco acuticeps; assembly: GCF_902827175.1. Classification (NCBI taxonomy): domain Eukaryota; kingdom Metazoa; phylum Chordata; class Actinopteri; order Perciformes; family Bathydraconidae; genus Gymnodraco; species Gymnodraco acuticeps. The sequence continues at coordinate 2,184,092 of NW_022991705.1, forward strand.
GTGTGCAATGCTTTTGTATTTTCCCCCTTCGATTCGGAGAAACAAATGTTTTTTTGGAGTTTAGGATGGCAGAAGACACTACACTACCCAGAATCCTCAGCTATCGTTTGGGATTACACCATGTGCTTTCCTTGACAAACCCTGTGATTAGTCCTCAAGCTCTGTGATTGGATGTTAGAGTGGCAGTGTACGAAGTTTACGCCGAGCGTCAAACAGCACTTTGAAATGGAATGAAACCCATCGACGGCACACTATCCAAAACAGGAATCAAACGTGTCCCTCTCCCCTTAGGTCACAGGCTCCTCCAACAGTGCAACACAATAAAACAGATTCACAGAAAAAATAGTGCAAGTAAATACAAAAAGAAAAATAGTAAAAAGTGTAATAGTGCAATAAGAGTCTACAAGTGATTGGAATATGATATATTCGACAAATAATTTCTAAGTAGCAGCCAGATGAATGTTATGGACGTTGTTTCAAAGTTCAGGTGTTTAATAATCTTATGACCTGTGGGATGAAACTGTCCCTGAGTCTGGTGGTTTTAGTCCGGATGCTGCGGTACCGCCTGCCAGACAGCAGCAGACAGAACAGTTTGCGGCTGGGGTGATGGGGGTCTTTTATAATCCTGAGGGCTTTCTTTAAGGTTAACCTGGTATACATTTATTTTAGTTACTTTGCAGATTCTGATTAATGATGTGAAATATAAACAACCCTTAAATCAGACTTTAGTTACACCTGAGTAAAATTCAGGGAAGGTGATTGTCAAGTGCCAACAATCAGGAGAGGTAGTTGGTGCTTGAGAAGACTAAACATTTATCTGCAGATCCCTATAAAGTATATGCGTTATTCCCTACTAATAGTTAATTAACACTCAAGTTCTGCAACACTCCCAACACGCACACACAGTACACCCGCGACTGTTACAATGAAGGCTCGATAATCAGCTCACGGCATATAGGCAGGGGTAAAGTGCTATTTTTTATTAGTGAGGGGCGGACCTAACCTCCACTTCCCGGGGGGATGCTCCCCCGGGAAGATTTTTTTTAAATATTGAAGTTAAAAGCATCAATCTGGTGCACTTTGAAAGCAAGATTAAGAGATCTTTGGATACATCTCTCAACACCCATATGAAACAGAACTCAACAGATTTTCTTTTTCTTTATGGATATTTTACAAATCACTCCCCTTTTAAACTCTATTCTTGTTTTACTGCCATATAGACTATAATGATCATATGAAGGTGTGCCACGGAAATAATCTTTTGAATAATTTGTGACCAAACCATTTGAGACCCATTAAGCTAACGGCACATTCACACCAGCCTTTTATAGTCCGGTTGAATCTAACCCTGGTGCGTTTAACCGCTTGGTGCGATTCATTTGGGTCGGTGTGAACGCAGTCCGAGACCTCTTAAGTGAACTAAACAACCGGACTCTGGTCCGCTCAAATAGGTGGTCTCGGAACGCTTGCTTGCGAACTCTGGAGCGGTTCATTGCTGGTGTGAATGCAGTCCGCACCAAAACATACGAAGCGTAGTATTTACGTGTCACAAGAACGCGGATGTCTTCAAAAATCTTTAGCGAAAGAGTCTTTCAAGACATCCGCGGTTGTTAATTTAAAGAGTAAAGCAGAATAAGTGTTGAACAGTGTCGTGTAAAGTAAAAATGCTCCGTCAACTACATAAAAGTAAGAACACCTGTCGTCGGTGAAACGCCCCTCCTTACTGCAGAACGTCTCATTATGTTATAATGTTTTTTAACGGACGTTGTCTGATTATATAATCATATGCATGGGTGTTCCGGATTAACTGGTTTCTCCGTTAACTGGTTTCCCGATCAACTGGTTTCCCGATCAACTGGAGCACAGATGTGGCGGTGATATTCGATCACATTTGTTGGTATATTTGGCTCGGTAGGAAGACTTAGATGCACATTCAGTGCCAGTGTGAGACGTTGTGGTTATGAATGAGATATCCGGACGCGAACAGCGGGGACTACAAAAAGAAAAACTAGTTGACTGGGGATGTCTGTTCAAAACATTGCGAGCTCCAATAAATCATTTAAACCAGCTATTGTTGCAAGACTTATTACTGAATATCGTTCTTAATGTGATACCAAGTCCATCTGAGACCTGTGTACACCTTCAGACAGCCTCCAAGTGAAGCGTACGTTGTTTACTCACAGTTTAAAAGCAGCGTGGAGAAGTCTTCTGCTGTGGTAATCCGCTCGAATAAATCATTAAAACCAGCTATTGTTGCCCGGTTTATCACTGAATATCGTTCCTAATGTGATACCAAGTCCATCTGAGACCTGTGTACACCTTCAGACAGCCTCCAAGTGAAGCGTACGTTGTTTACTCACAGTTTGAAAGCAGCATGGAGAAGTCTTCAGCTGTGAACTGTAAACTGTGATCCTCTCAGGTAAACTGCGATCCGCCCAGGGAAAAATGGGATCCGCCCAGGTTAAACTGTGTTACGACTTCTGTGGCTATCTACCAGCGATCATGTTTAATATGAAAGACTACACACACATTTATCCCTTATAAAAACAGTATTCTGCAGCACTCTTCTGGATAAGATGTGACTGTTAACTCGTTTTGCAAAGATAGCAGCAGAAATGTCACATGTACTTAGACTTTAAAATGCTGATGGGTCATTAATGTTGGTCTTGGCAAACAATATTAGGAGTCCTCTATTCAAACGTAATATTCAGTGTCCATCGACATGAAAATAACAAAAAAGTTCATGCTGGACTCAAATCCGAGTCCCAACAGCAAAAATCACTCGGGCCCTGCACGTTACTACTGCCCCACGGATCTACACAAAGTATTACACCACCACACTTTAATATGTTGGATTAACCTTGTTAAAAAGTTCCAGAAAGATGCAACCCGACCATCATTTATAATGTGAGCGAATGTATCTACACTTATAATATACATATTATAGTAGGCATTTGCTTAGAAATAGTATATAGGCTACTGACTGAGGTCTGTATCAAGCCTCATTAAGACCCACCGAGATCAGATATCCTAGTTTATCAGCCTGCGAGCCCACATTATGTTGTGATAACTGTTAATTGTACATATAAATGTGTTCCAGTGCACACATAAAGTTCCAATATGCAAATCAGGCCATGTGTGTCGTTACATTTGCCATGCAACATTATGCTATAATATAATATTTAGCCTCACAATATAGACATTTTTAAACACTAACTTTTTAAATAGGCCCTCCATTTCCTGTTGCTATGTCTGCTAATGCAGTAGATGATGGGATGTAAACCTGGACCAAAAGGTTTATATTCTAGCAATACTGGCTGTCTTTTCTGTCTTGCGACAGACTCACCAAAATAAAATACTTTACAGCAGGCATCACGTCCCCTATGGTGTGCTAAGGGCTAATTTTACATATTGCAACTATAATAACAGTGGCCAAATTCATGTTCTAATATGTGACCTGCTCCATCGAAATCAGTCGCATTGCCCCGAAGACACATTTTGAGTTGTATACACTGTTGGAAAGAGGATATTCCTAGCTTTCTAATGATATCAGGATTGTTTTTGTACTCCAAATATTAAGCGAAATATGTCACATTATATAATGACTGTCACCGAGTCATCATTTTGAGAAAAAGGCCTTCAAAGTTTCCTCTTCTCTGGAATCCATCGATCTGATTGATTATTAGCGGAGCAAATTATCAAAATACTACGGAGGGAAGATATTTTCGTTTGGAGGGGAAGCTCGCGAGTGTGTGTGGATACGTGTGTGTGTGTGTGTTTGTGTATTTTTGCATTTGTGTGTAACGGTACACGTACCCGTACCGAAATTATTCGGTACGGGCCCTTCGGTTCGGTACAGGTGTTTACCGAAGTGTACCGAACGAATATAACGTTAAACGTAAAAAATTGAGAACGTGAATAACTTTTTGGAAGTAATCTCAGGTGCTGCGTCGCAGCATTCAGAGTAATTTGCTCACATTGGGTTCAACGCGTCATAGAGCGAGCAAGTCATTTCATTGGATGAGAGGCATACAATGAGAGCTGGTCAGAGGGATGCGTTCATATGTAGTCAGTAATTTGAGGAACTGTCAAAAATTAATGGCGAACGCAGATAAAGTTGAGCTCGAAAATCCTCCAGCATCATTGAAGTCTCCAGTTTGGGAACATTTTGGTTTCGCAGTTACGAACAAGGATGACGGACAAAGACAGGTGGACCGAACCAAAGCTGTTTGTCGGCATTGTTCAACTAAAATTGGTTACGCGGCTGGCAATACATCAAACTTGCACACTCATTTGAAAAGGCATCACCCGAACGTGAATATCACCGGTACCAAAAGAAAAAAGACTGAAGTGCAAACCCAACTCCCGCTAGCATTTAAGCCTCCACCACTCGCAGAGAGTTCAGACCGAGCCAAAGCTATTACAAACGCCAAATATCCTTATGTTGCCATGTTAGCAAAGCGCTACCTGGCTGTATCTGCTACCTCTGTCCCTAGCGAGAGGGTTTTCTCCACATCAGGAGACATTGTTAGTGCCAGCAGATCTGCCCTTTCGGCAAGCAATGTGGACAAGTTCATTTTTCTTTAAAAAAACATGAACATACAATGACAAGCATGTCCTAATGTCAAACTGGCTGCTTAGGTGCTAGTACAGTACAGTTCAAATACATATTATTTCAGTTCATCGAAATGCTGCACCTTAATGTTAATTTTATTATATTTTGTATTTATTTGAGTGAATACATTATTCACAGTTTAATAATAATAATAAAAAAAAATATATATATGTTTTGTTTTGTGAAAAAAAATTCTGCTGTACCGAAAACGTACCGAACCGAATTGTGACCAAAAAACCGAGGTACGTACCGAACCGAAATGTTTGTGAACCGTTACACCCCTAGTGTATTGTGTTTGTTTCCCGGGGAAAACACTCACGAGAAACACCGGCTGTTGTTATGCCTGCTGTGACGTTAAGTTACTCCGTTCTCCGCTTGTAACTATGCCGTTACAAGCTTCAAAGTTGTAGTTATCATCTGAATTTGCCGAAACAAGTTTAATATTCTGAAAGCCAAGACTTTGTTTAATTGAAATCAGATAAAAACAAACTGTAACGGACCCTGCCATGTTATCTATGATTACTATACTCTTACATTCATAATGTCAGCCGGAGGGGGGGGGGGGGCGGATTTTGGAAATAAAAGTTTCATATTCTGAAAGCCAAGACTTTGTTTGTTTAAAATCAAACAAAACACCCGAACCCCGAAAAAATAGTTTTTTACGTAAATCCACATTTATTTTGAAATGAGCCGTTGCGACTTCCGACTGATTTCGATAGAGCGGGTCACATATGCAATGCAAGCTTTGCTTCTGTATAGTAGATAGACTTACTCATTAGTGTGACAGAAGGAAAGACAACAACAATGATAGTAATGATTCAGTATCAGCTTTATTTGGCATGTGTAGACATACAAGGAATATAGCCTTTTTCTGTCCTATTGGGACCCAAATCACACAGCGATGGATGTACAGAGAACAGACTGAATTATTGCAGAGTAATAATAATAATACATTATATTTATATACCGCTTTTCTTCAACTCAAAGTCGCTTTACAGTATGATGGAGGATAGACAAACAAGGACAGGCAAACAAATGAATATAGTAAAATAAAATAAACAGAAAAGGCAGTCAAGAGGAAGTTGATTGAGAGGGGGGGGGATTATGGGTCAACAGAGTTGAAAGTAGATAGAGTAGAACTGGATCAGCAGCTCCTGACGCAGGTTGTACTCCGACCTGACGCAGGAAGTGTTGTGGCATCAAGACTTGCATGCAGGGCAAAAATACTCGTCCTCTGTGGAGGGCAGTCCCATGCATCCAACGTGATGCCACATTTGACAGGTGGTGCACTCAATCTGACAGGGAAAAAGATAAATACTGTCAAACATTTTGTCAGGTTCACATCAATCATCCTGATTAGGATGTAAAATTATGCTGTTTTAACTTCCTTAGACATTATTTATTTACATAGTATGGCAATGGGTGTCAGATATAGGGTTAACATCTTAGCTATGGTCCTTTCTGTTTGGAGTCTGTGTTGGTATGTTCCTTCAGCTGCTCCAGTGCCCACCGAAAGTGCAAAGACATGCAAGTTAGGTGAATTCAACTATACATTTTCAATAGCTGTGTGATAGTGAGTGTTCACCCAGTGATGTGGAGGTAACCTATCTAAGGTGCATCCCAGTCTTCCAGCAGAAGGTTGGTCAGGACATGAGTTTCTCTACATACCCACGTATCAATGTCAGCCCCCAAGCTGAGCTCCCCACAAGCCCTACAGAGCTGGGATAGGTCATCTGTAAACAATAAGATAATGTAGTTTAATGGCAATATAGACACATTCAAGTATACCTGGTAGAGTTCTGTATACCTGAATTTGTCACCAGAGACATTGCCATGTCCAGCCGCAACATGGCCACACCCTTCTGGTCAACAGGGTAGTCGACTGTTTGGCCAGACAATATCTGCTCTGCAAGCTAAAAAGTATCCGATAAGTATAATTTGGAGCACTTTTTAATAATGAGAAATAGCAACAGATATAATCAAATGTTTACCTTGCACACAAACACCCCGCATGATGCCGAGTCCTGTTGCTTAGGGTGAGCAACGGTTGCGCATGCCCATCTCCCTATTGCCGGACACTTCTTGCGGACCAATGCTCTACACACAAAACACACATTTATTACAGTTTGCCATTTTTAACATATGCCCAAGTCAAATCATTTAATTCAAGATCAATTGAATCCTGTTCAAGGACAAAAATGCTTGAATTACCTTTTTGTTGCTTCCAAAAGATGATCCATGGTGTATGAATACATGTTTTTATCTAATGCACACATCAAAGATGACATTTCATTCACCTTGTTACGTCCTTGCATTTTTCGATCTGTGCTTCTATGGCCCCAAATGGGTCCAAGTACAGGGACCGCCTCTCCTTTAGGTACATGATCTATGGAAATGCAAATACTAATTATAACCAACTCCTACATCAGATAGTGTCATGGTTCCGTCTAGATCTGTTTACGTTGAAGATTACTTACAATCAGTGTCCGTGGTGGCAGACTGCTCCAACTGCCACATCATGTTTGAAAAGGTCCAACTAAAAACAAATATTATAATTCCAACAACTAATGTATACACCAACATAAGTATGTATTTGTGTGTATGGACATACAAACATACATATAGACAAAATACATAGGCCTACTTAATTACAAAAAAAGAAATCATCCTACTATATAGTCCTACTCACACTTCTCAAAGAACCTTTGTGGTTTCCCTCCCAGAGCGACGTCATGAGGTAGGAGTCTATCAGGAGAGCGCCAGCTTTCCTTCCCACCATAGTCAAATATGAATTGACGATCTAAGAGTACAAAAATAACTTAATAAATATCAGTCCAATATTCTTTGTTTTGTAACTTACCTCTCCCTCCAACCACTTCCCTGGGGCCAAGTCCATTACGTTTTCTGAATATACTTTATATGGCCCAAACTTGCACCAGAGCGTCTGCTTTCTCCTCCCTGTCCATATTTGTCGAATTACTGTAAATATAGCAATGGCATTTGGAGTGTACTTTCTGTCTGTTTACTTACAAAGTTCAGGATCCTTTGGTGCCATTTCGGCGTTGCAGTCCATGGATGGAGGTGCCACTTGTGGTGTTTGTGTGGTGGGTGTTTGTGTGCTGTGGATGTGTGTTTGTGTGTTGTGGACCAGCCAGAGGAGAGGGATCGGACAACTTTTGTAGTTTGGCAGGGATCCTCTCCTCTGGCTGGAAATAATGTGTCAAATGGTCAATATTGGTCTGCAGCTTCTTTGCACCCTTACCAACAATGGCCTTTTCCCCCTCTAGTTCCAGGATGATGAATGGTCCCAACCAGTCATCCTCCAGCTTTCCCCCTTTTCTTTGCTCCTGTCTCACATTCCTCCGCAACACCTGATCCCCTACTTGGAAGTTGTCCTCCTGGCCCTTTTTGACTTTACTTTTGCGGACGTTGTCCTGGCTTCTTTTCATATTGTGTTTCACCTCTGTGAATACAGCCTCCTGTTTCTTCAAGCCTTCATGGACCTCCTCCATTTCGACCAGCCTGCTGACTTTCTCTTCTTTGACCTGCAACAAATGACAGTTAGAATCTTAGAAGGCAGATGATCCAAATGAAAACGTTTGAAAAGGATGACAACATTAGAACATCTTACCAGGTACTCCTTTGGCACCTCTGACGGATACCTAGCCTCCCTCCCAGACATCAAATAGTAGGGGATGTATTTTGTGGTCAGCTGTTTTTTGGTCCGAAGAGCAAACATGGTGGACTGGAGAACCTGGTCCCAGCGTTTAGGGTGACCAGCCACTATTTTGTTCAACGACCTTAAAATGCAGAATTCAAGCATAGGTATGAGGAAGCAGGAGAGCATATTGGTTCTCATATATGATAAAGCAGCATATCATTAGTCATTAGGAAATGTGTTTGTTATTCTATGAAGAGCGTGAATTCCATCAGATATTGAAAACCAATACCTCTGGATAGTGCCATTCAATTTCTCCACAAGGCCATTGGTCTGTGGGTGGTACGCAGAGCACAGGATTATTTTTATGTTCAGCGTCTCACACAGGCCAGAGTTGAGCTTGAAATTATCATTAGGACAAACAAACAATAGGGTAGCACAGCAACTACAGTTACATATTGGGGATTCATACTGCATCAACACTATACCTTGTTGCAAAACACAGAGCCCTGGTCTGTTAGCAGTCTTTGAGGTGCACCACATTTGTAAAATAAATCAAGGATACAATTGGTCTTCTGCTGTTTTAGTTTTAAGTGGGTAGGCCTCTGCCCATTTGGTGAAATAGTCAACCATTACACATATGTACTGGTTGCCACCATCAGTTACTGTGAGTTTACCCACTAAGTCCATCCCAACCAGTTCAAAAGGCTCTGTAACCTGGAAAAAAAGACATGAGCATTACAGTAAATCACTGTTGACGTGTTTCTACACTGACAATACCAGTATGCCATTGTTTATTTTTACCTCTATCGGACTGTACTCCAGCTTTTCTTTAATGTTGGCTCTCTTGGCCTGGCACTGTGGACAATGAGCAATCTAAAACAGACAAACATCATTTCAAAGTTATGACAAATATTTAGTGCAAATAAATGTGCTATATTATATTTTAAACTGATAGGGTGTTTGCGCATACAGCATCAGCAATTTTGAAATACACATTACACTCCTCTGTGCTCTACTTTTGAACCTGAATGTGTATTCCACCACATTATTTTGAAGATACCAACTCACCCACTTGCGTATGTCACTCTCCATGCCAGGCCAATAGTACCGAGCAATAAGAGCACAGTGAGTCTTCTCCAGTCCACAGTGTCCACCAATATTGCTGCAGTGAAACTCCTCAAACACGTGGTTTGCTTCTTCAGCAGTAGAGACCACTTTGGCAAGGTGCTCAGCTTTATTTTGTTTGCACCTGCAGATGTAGTACAGTTCTCCATCTGGTGTTTATATGTCATAATATTAGATGTATTAGTTTTACCATAGCATATTATCATTGTGTTCTAGAGTCCATATGGCATGCATCCTTACCCTTTATCCTGAAGGTGTCAGCTCTCCTCTTCATGACATATTTTTCGTTCTTTGTTGACCCCTCAGGATACTGGTGGTGGACTTTGAGATCCAGAATTTCTTTGACAATTCTGGGTTCCATTTTCCAACACTCTCTGTCCCTCCTTCTACTCCAACACCTACTTCCACCTGTCTCGCCTATGCGCCTACTCCTCCCTACCTACTTACCATCACATATTCACACAAAGAAATGAATACAACAAAGACAAACAAACAAAGTGACAAATACACGCAAACGTACAATACCAGCCTCTCTCAAATACACACAGTCGCACCTCAATTACTCACCCACTATCACTCACCAGGACAATCACTCAATCACAGGCAACGCTCAATCACTCACTATCTCTCTATGTCTCTCTATATCTCGCTATCTCCTCACTAACCACACAAAATTGTGAAAGGTTAATCCAACTTATATAGACTGGACCCATGCCCCAATTAATGATAAGTCTGTATACCTGTTGTTCAATTGTATGTTTCACTAACACACTGCATGAAAGTATAAACGGGTATCAAATCGACTCGACATCATATTAATAACGATATATGATACAAATGTAAGACTGACAACAAGAATAGTTTGTAAAGGATTTATTGACGTTAGAATGATTAACAAAGCACTTATATACTAACTAAGGACTGGCTTATCTAAAGCCAGTTGAGTAGCACTTGAAATGGTTTAGCTCTATGAAACCTGATGTACTTATATGATTCTGTTTTCTTCAAGTTTGTATCTTCTTGGTCGAATGCACTTATTGTAAGTCGCTTTGGATAAAAGCGTCAGCTAAATGCAATGTCATGTAATGTAATTGACGTGAGTGTTTTGAACACACAATTTATGATTCTCCATAAGGTGTCATGTTGATTCGTGGCACACTCATAACGCGCAGGACTTACTGTACGTGATTTTTGCTGTTGGGACTCGGGTTTGTGTCCTGCATGAACTTTTTTGTTATTTTCATGTCGATGGATACTGAATATTACGTTTGAATAGAGGACTCCTAATATTGTTTGCCGAGACCAACATTAATGACCCATCATTATTTTAAAGTCTAAGTATCCCTGCGCATGCAGCAATGACATTTCTGCTGCTATCTTTGCAAAATGAATTAACAGTCACATCTTATCCAGAAGAGTGCTGCAGAATACTGTTTTTATAAGGGATAAATGTGTGTGTAGTCTTTCATATTAAACATGATCGCTGGTAGATAGCCACAGAAGTCGTAACACAGTTTAACCTGGGCGGATCCCATTTTTCCCTGGGCGGATCGCAGTTTACCTGAGAGGATCACAGTTTACAGTTCACAGCTGAAGACTTCTCCATGCTGCTTTCAAACTGTGAGTAAACAACGTACGCTTCACTTGGAGGCTGTCTGAAGGTGTACACAGGTCTCAGATGGACTTGGTATCACATTAGGAACGATATTCAGTAATAAGTCTGGCAACAATAGCTGGTTTAAATGATTTATTGGAGCTCGCAATGTTTTGAACAGACATCCCCAGTCCGGATATCTCCATCATAACCACAACCTCTCACACTGTCACTGAATGTGCATCAAAGTCTTCCTACCGAGCCAAATATACCAAAAGATGTATGTAAACGACAGAAGAAGCGATCGAAAATCACCGCCACATCTGTGCCCAGGCCAGGTGACGCCACTGCTCTCTACATACATAAGAGTATAATTAATGTGTATAATATCAGTTATCAGGGGCGCCAGCTAACATCTTGCTTAGGGCAGCAAATTGGTCGACCAAGACAGACAGAAAAACCAGAACTTAAATACACACAAGACTAATTATACAAACAAGACACAGGTGAGGAGGGAGGAGAAAACACAGGGACACCAGGTGCACACAATCGGGTAATAAGACACACCAGGGAAACTAACGACAGGGAACCACAGACAGATCTACAGACAAAACACAACGCAGACAGAAAACCAAAGACAGATCTAGACAAGACACAACACAACACAGACAGAAACAGGTAAGACAGGAGGTGAAGACCTTTCAAAATAAAACACGAAACAAGACAGAAAAAGACAAGACAAAATACAACACGGACACAGGACTTAGGGTTGGCAGGACCCCCGGCAGAAGAGTAGTCGTCGGGGCCTCCCACGGGACAGGACAAAGGGTTGGCAGGACCCCCACCGGAACCTCCAACGGTACAGGACATAGGGTTGGCAGGACCCCCGGCAGAAGAGCAGTCTGCGGGACCTCCAACGGCACAGGACATGGGGTTGGCAGGACCCCCGGCAGAAGAGTAGTCGGCGGGACCCCCAACGGGACAGGACATAGGGTTGGCAGGACCCCCGGCAGGAGAGTAGTCGGCGGGACCCCCTACGGGACAGGACAAAGGGTTGGCAGGACCCCCAGCGGAACCCCCAGCGGAACCTCCAACGGTACAGGACATAGGGTTGGCAGGACCCCCGGCAGAAGAGCAGTCTCCGGGACCTCCAACGGCACAGGACATGGGGTTAGCAGGACCCCCGGCAGAAGAGCAGTCTCCGGGACCTCCAACGGCACAGGACATGGGGTTGGCAGGACCCCCGGCAGAAGAGTAGTCTGCGGGACCTCCAACGGCACATGAGTAGGGACTTGAGTGGGAACTCGAGAGGAAACTTGAGTTTACTTGAATGGAATCTCGAGAGGGAACTTGAACGGAGACTCGAGAGGTGACTTGAGAGGGGACCCGATAGGGAACTCGAGAGAGGGCTTGAGAGGGGACTCGAGAGAGGGCTTGAGAGGGAACTCGAGATGAGACTCGAGAGGGGACTCGAGAGGGAACTCGAGAGAGGGTTCGAGAGGGAACTCGAGAGAGGGTTTGAGAGGGAACTCGAGAAGGAACTGGAGAGGAGACTTGAGAGGGAACTCGAGAGAGGACCCGAGAGGAAACTTGAGAGGGAACTCGAGAGGAAACTCGAGAGGGAACTTGAGAGGGGCCTCGAGAGGGGACTCGGGTAGGAACTGGAGAGGGGACTCGGGTAGGAACTTGAGAGGGGACTCGGGTAGGAGCTTGAGAGGGGACTAGAGAGGGAACTTGTGTCGGTCGGTACGCCGACAGGACACGGGGAGCTGGCGTTGGCTTGAGAGCCAACAAGAGACGAGGTGCTGGAGTCGGCCGGTACGCCGACAGGACTCGGGGGGCTGGTGTTGGCTGGAGAGCCAACAGGAGACGAGGTGCTGGAGTCGGCCGGTACGTCGACAGGACACGGGGAGCTGGCGTTGGCTGGAGAGCCAGCAGGAGACGAGGTGCTGGAGTCGGCCGGTATGCCGACAGGACTTGGGGATCTGGCGTCGGCCGATGAGTCAACAGGTGACGAGGAACCGGAGTCGGGACCATGACTCCTGGGGCCGGTACTTGAGCCGGAACCATGGCTGGAACTGGGGCCGGAACCATGGCTGCTGGGCCCAGTACTTGAGCCGGAATCATGGCTGCATGGGCCGGTTCTGGAGCCGGAAACATGGCTGTAAGATCCAGTTCTGGAGCCGGAAACATGGCTGTAAGGTCCAGAGCCTTACGGCCCCTACACACGGCGGCGTGCGTTGCCGCTTCAACGCTTCTGCCCATTCACTTTGAATGGGGTGACGTCACGATTCGCCGAACTGCATTGTGGGAGCAAAGCGTAGCTTCTCTCGCGGTGCTCGCTGCAAAAGTAGAGCAATGTTCTACTTTTGACGCCTCGACGGAGGCGTCAGCCAATCGAATCATATGCCAGTACAAGCTCTAGCCAATCAAACCGCATGCTTGTGTGTCTGGGGCGGGAGATTCATGTGATTGGTTGTTGGTCGAGTTTCAGCCCCCCCCGCCGGCAAGCGACAACGCACGCCACCGTGTGTAGGGGCCGTTACAGCCTGGGGCCAGAACTAGGGCTGGAACCACGGCTACTGGGGCCAGAACAGGGGCCGGAACCATGGCTGCTGGGGCCAGAACTGGGTCTGGAACCATGGCTGCTGGGGCCAGAACAGGGGCCGGAACCACAGCTGCTGGGGCCGGAACCATGGCTGTCTGGGGCCAGAACTGGGGCTGGAATCATGGCTACTGGGGCCAGAACTGGGGCCGGAACCATGGCTGCTAGGGCCGGAACCATGACTGCTGGGGCCAGAACAGGGTCTGGAACCATGGCTGCTGGGGCCAGAACAGGGGCCGGAACCATAGCTGCTGGGGCCAGAACTGGAGCCAGAACTGGGGCTGGAACCATGGCTGCTGGGGCTGGAACCATGGCTACTGGGGCCAGAACCGGGGCCGGAAACCATAGCTGCTGGGGCCAGAACTGGGGCTGGAACCATGGCTGCTGGGGCCAGAACTGGGGCTGGAACCATGGGACTTTGGGCTCGTGCTTCTAACCTGGCCTTGCGACTCCTTCTTTTAGGAACCGTTTGGAGGCTCCGTGGACCTACAAAAGCCAGACGAGTACCAGCGAATGGCTCCTGGACTGTAGCAAACACTGGGTGAGAAGCAGGGGCTGACGCCAGACGGACCACACCGATGCGTGTGGTATCTGCCAGAGCAGCATCTCGCTGTTGAACCCTGACCGCTCCTATCCATCGATGAGCGCAGTCAGACAAAGAAAAGGTATAATCCAATAGTTCCTGCTCAAACGGATCTGCTGGGCCCATATCTCAGGTCGGTTCGTAATCTTACGGTGTGTGCAGGAAGCAGGACCCAAATGCAGATTAAAGTGTAAAAAATATCTCCTTTATTTCAAGGCTATACTATAAACAAAGACAGAACAGAACACTCACCGAAGACCAAGTCATAACACAAGACAAACCGACCAAGACAGACAGAAAAACCAGAACTTAAATACACACAAGACTAATTATACAAACAAGACACAGGTGAGGAGGGAGGAGAAAACACAGGGACACCAGGTGCACACAATCGGGTAATAAGACACACCAGGGAAACTAACGACAGGGAACCACAGACAGATCTAAAGACAAAACACAACGCAGACAGAAAACCAAAGACATATCTAGACAAGACACAACGCAGACAGAAAACCAAAAACAGATCTAGACAAGACAAAACACAACACAGACAGAAGACAGAAACAGGCAAGACAGGAGGTGAAGACCTTTCAAAAATAAAACATGAAACAAAAGACAGAAAAAGACAAGACAAAATACAACACAGACAGATCTTGACAGATGGAGGCTTAAACTTTCTGACAAATGTTTTTCTTGCCTTTCAGCTTGCTGGGTCCAATATGATTTGGCAGTGTACGTTTTGTTCAACTTCTGTCTCTTCCAGACCACAATTATTTAAACACTACAGACTACAGCACTGACACTTTTCCAGAATTAGCCCCCTTCCATGCCTCTATAATGATTGTATATGTACATTTCAGTCACTTAATGCACTGAGAACTCATTTGTCAAGAACACATACTGCACAACTTAGCAGTAGTGCAGAGCAGAGTCGGGAGACTGCGTTATTTAAATGCCCTTTATGCACATTTCAGCAACCTTTTTCTGAATCTGTTTTCTGTCATCTCAGAAGGCATTTTTAAAAAATCATGAAACAGTGGCATGCCCATATAGGGATTGTAACTATAGCACAAATGTGTACTCTTCATTCAATTCCCACAAAAGTAGAGCACATCAGGCAAGTCTTACATCAGACTTTCAAAGTGCCATTGTCAGTGAGGATCCCCAGAATCTCCAAGCCAGTACTTCTGAGGTTACTGGTGATTTGGATGAAGAATGTCCAGGACAGAGTACAGAAGTGGGGGATGATGATCAATGTGACACTGTCAATCTAATAAATCAACTCAAAATGAATGTATCATCCTTATTCCTAAAGATGCAGGCTATCCTCCATGTCTCAAACACAGCCACACAAGAAATAGTGGACCACTTGAATCAGATCTTCTCATTATCTCAGCCATTGATAAAGGAGGCAGTTAGTGACATATTGCAGAGAAATGGTCACAATATTGCAGAACCTACACTGGATGAGGTTGTTAGTGCTGTCTCAAACATTATATGTACTGCTACCTCTAAAGGTGCTGAGTTGTCTTCATACAAGCGCAGAAAAACCTTTATTGAGCATAACTATCCATGTGTAATGCCAGTAGAGTATCAGTTGGAGCAACCTGGACATATCTTACGATCCTTCAAATGATTCAGGAGTTGTTTAGAAACAGACATTCTTAACAAGATTACTGAACCAAATACTGAGCCTGGTTAATATGTGTCATGCTCTGATGGCTCTCATTTCCTTGAAAATTAGTTACTGTCAACAGGGGATCTCATCCTACCACTTCAGCTATATATCGATTACCTTGAAATTGCCAACCCGCTTGGCACATCACGTAAAATTCACAAACTTTGTGCTGTATACTGGGTCCTTGCCAACGTGTCACCAAAATACAGATCAGCATTACACGCTATACAACTAGCAATACTGGTAAAAGTGACAGACAATCATGCAGCAATGGAGCAAGCACAGCTGCATATCCATACTTACGGAGGTAAGTATGGATATGCAGCTGTGCTTGCTCCATTGCTGCATGATGTTCGTATTCTTGAGCAGGATGGTGTCTTCATTGAAAGAGTCGGTCAGAATGTCATCTGGCTGCATTGTGAATCAATGTTTCTTTTCTTTGTTGTGATTATGACTCCTGGTGTGTAGAACATATCCGGTCTTATGAGCTGTTAGCTACACGGACAAGTCTGTCGATCCACCTGCAGTCTGGTCTCAATGACAGTCCCACTCTCAGTATACAAGATAGGCGGTTCGCTGCTTTTGACTCCCAAGCGGTTCTTGCAAGTGAAACAGAACTGAGGACAGCCAATGGTGAGTAGTATCTTTATTTATTACTCTGTAATCGCGCAGTTCATAATCTGTATATTTCAATAATAACCTTTTAACACCCTGAATGTTTCTTTTTCGTTAGCACAATGGCAGCTGAATCCCCACAACCCATGATCCTTCGTGTTGTTGAGACAGACCGGGTTAGAAAATTAAAACTCAATGCACGACCAGCCTCTGTTGATGCACTGATTACTATTATAAAAGCACAGTTGGAAATAGACCTTGACTTCAGTTTGCTATACGAAGATTCAGACTTTGATGGAAAACTCACTTCCCTCATTAACATTGAGGAGTTGCCCCAAAAAGCTGTTTGCATATCTCACTTGCACAGGATTCCAGCTCTCTTGCATCAACTGAAACACTTTCAAGTGTGTCATCTCAAGAACGTCAAAGCAGATGGCCTCCAGGTCCTTTTCTACTTCCCACATTTTCATTCGATGTTGAGCTGAAACTTAGAGCAGGGAATACTGAATTTGAGAAGAACAACTTCTTTAAGTTGGGAAAAATACTTTAAGATGACAAGAGACCTAAAGCACGACATATTAGAAAAGCTTGCATCTACACTATATTGCTTCAAGGCTTACCCAAGTGATAACGACATAGCAATGGTAGCTGAGGCTCTTGTGGCCACATATCCCTGCTTGAAAGAAGCAGGATTGCGGACTGGGTGGAATGGATGGAAGAACAGCATTAAGTTTAAGATGGGCAATTACAGGAACAAGATGAGACAGGCTGGATGTCAGGAGGTCATTGTAAATGCTGGAAAAATAAGTAGAAGCAATCCTGACAGTGAACCTCCACACTCCAACATTAAAAGACCCAAGCGAGCCAAAGTCAACTTTCTACCCAACCTTCCCCAAGGAGAGCATCCCTCAAATCTTGAGCACTTGAGGCAGACAATTGTTGAGGAAGTCAAGAAGACTGAGATGAACCTACCCCTCATTAAAATGATGATGCAGACCACATTTGCACTGCGGCGACAGACCATAGTGAGGACATGCCCGCCAGTGAACGAAACGTTCATTTTGGAAAAGAACAGTCCAGGTGAAGTTCTCGTTCTTGCCACAGGGAAGGAGCTGACTGGTCAAACTTGGAGGATCTATTACATTTGTAAGGAGGATACCACTTTAACCTAGATTGATTTATTTTGAACTGACTAATTGACATTGCTGTATTGTCCTTTTGCTGTTTTTTAAATGTAGGTATATGCAGAGTTCCAAAGGATTACAAACCAGAACCTGCCAAACACATTATACGCTGCTTTTGACCGCCATCTTCCACGACTGATGGCCATATTTAGACAGAAGGCGTCGAAATCTGGGAAGACAGCTGATGCTTTGGCTGACATTTTAAAAATCCACGATGAACAGGTAAAGAGATTATTTTACAATTCAAAGGTTGAACATCTAACGTTGGACAGATTACTGTCCAACGTTACCCACTTTGTTTTTGCTATTTGTCTGATTGTATTAAAGATGTGAACAGGTTATCTGTGGATATATGTTCTGATTGGATTATTGGATTGACAGGTTTGTTCAGTAAACTTCAGTCAATAGTTTGTACGCTTATATTTTTATCGTTATAGGAATTACATGACATCAACACCAGGCATAACACCGTTATCCATGCCCTTCCTGTGTATCTGTAAGAGGACACCTCTGGATTTTTCCGAACCTGCACAGTGAGTCTCCTTAATTCATTAACAGTACCACTCTATATTAAGTGAATAGTTCATTAAAATACAAATATGTCTTTGCACTTATACTTATTCAGTCTATCCATCCATATAGTTTGTGTGATTTGCAGAGGTTTGGTCTGTTTTCCTTCACCCAAATACAAATGAACTGAATAGTTTTTTAGTTCGAAGTGATACTGAAGTTAAGTAAAACATTTATTGGATATGTTTTACCTCCTGACACTTGGGTTCACTGGTAGCTCGTCTGATTGTTTGGTGTAGAACACCTGTGTTTCACCTCTAAATGTGTCTGTTGACAAAACAACTCTCTAAAACATAGTTCTAACAAAAATATGAACAACTTAGAAACATATCTCCAAGAGTTGCAGTCAAAAGACATTGCCACACAGAAAATCAAGATTTTTTAAAAATGTTGCGACCAACACCCTAAGGCAGTGACCATCAACTGGCGGCCACATCTGGCATGCCAGAAAATCTCATCAATTTCTTTGGAACATATAATTATTCATGTTGTTTTGATATTACTTTAAACACCCTGCCAAATGTTCTCAGAAGCACCCCCATTTTATCTGCAAGCATTTGGTGGAAAACCACCCCATATGGCAATGAGCTCCGTTTAGCTTCACCAGCTCATAATGGCTCTGCCCTTATCCCGGATATTTTGGATTGTACAGTGGGAGGAAGGAGAGACCCATTGCCCATCCTTATATAATGTCTATGATGCTAAGTCAGTGTGCCCACATCTGGGATAATGAGATCTGGATACAGTAGTTGAGGCAGGCACTCGTTCATTCCTATGAAAGCTGCTCATGCATCGAGAATGAATCCAAAAAACGTACCTGGATCTTAATCTGCCAAAGAACGCACTTACTATTACAAGTTTAAAGACACAATGATTTAAATATGGGCCATATATACATTACAGTTCATATAGTGTTGGTACTGGACGGTTGATGACGGAAATGGAAGTTTAATTCCATAGTCTGGCCACTATGAAAATTGGCGCAAGGGTTTGTGGGATATGGTCAAAGGCTATATCAGTTGCTTTTGGAAAAAGTGCACATTTGGATTTGGGAGGAATGGGATAGGGGTAGGGTTAGGCTGCCTGTTAATTGACTTAAACAGTTTATTACAGTATTTGGTTAGAATGAGCTGTTTTTGTTTTTCCTGTGACAAAGACTACTGACAACTACAATGAATGGGTGAACAGGTCCTAATTATAGAGTATTTTGAGTTAGGTTCAAGCAAAGTTTGTATCATCTAAAAGCCATGAATCTGTTGAGCAATATGGTATTTCAAATATATATGTATCCTAAATAAAATAATCAAAATATATGAAACTGGCTGGTATATGGTTTGAACAACATTGAGCTGTGTATACGTTAATCCAGCTTCAGCATTTTACAACGTGCCGCAATTTACATTGACATAAACCTAAATGTACACCTTACAATACATAATGATGCACTATGAAACACACATTAGCACAAGTGTGTGTGTGTGTGTGTGTGTGTGTGTGTGTGTGTGTGTGTGTGTGTGTGTGTGTGTGTGTGTGTGTGTGTGTGTGTGTGTGTGTGTGTGTGTGTGTGTGTGTGTGTGTGTGTGTGTGTGTGTGTGTGTGTGAAAGAGAGGGTGAGTGACAGTGTCCCCACTGCTCCAGCTCTCCATATGGGTGGGCGGGACTTTGCGACTGACGAAGCGTTGGCCTGAAATCGTCCATCTGCAACTTTGCAGGTGTTCCCAATGATTATATTATTAGCTCTATACGCTGATCTTTGATTTTTTTGCTTTTTACGAGCTTTTTAGCATCCCAGGCCTCTGAGTTGGGCGGTGTAGCTACATAAAATATATACATGCCTGGCAGCCCCATCTGCCTCCAAAATATGCCACGTACAACATATAGAGAACATCTGAAATAAAGTAACTTGAATCTGTTTAGCTTTAGTAGACAGCGGTGGGGATACACATGGTGCATTTTGCAACTGTGTCTTCTTATTGGTGAGGACACAAATGGCCCTTGAGGTGATAGTTAAACAATGAAAATCCTACAATGTTAGGATGCTATGCTGTGTCTTACACCTGGGTATTTGAGATGTATAATCTGGGTAAAATGAATACATTTGCTTTGAAAGACGGACATTATTTAGTTTAGTTGCACACATTTAAGCACAAGAGGCCCTTATACTCAGGGCTGCACATAACTGGTGCCAGGGTTCATACACTTTTTCACCAATGACTTTCCCATGACTTCTCAATGACCTTTACCTAATTTTCCATGACCAAAAAAAATTACCACTGAAAATGGTTTATTTTAACATGGAACAGGAAAATAAGGTCTGCATATGAAACATGTTATGCCTATCTAAAACAAATCAAATAGTAGGCTTACTAGCTTCTACACGCTAAAGCAACTGTAGTCAGGGATGCAAACTCAGGTATGAAAAAGGTGACAAGGATCTGAGCCCCCGACCCCACGGAATATCGGCTTTAAAATGAGGAATAACAGGATTTTAGCAGTCAGAACAACTAAAGCAGCAGTGTTAATAATAACAGAAACGCGAGTCACATCTAATATAAATATATAAAAGCATTTATTTTAATTGTGTAGCAGTTAGTTTATAATTCTGGCAGCACTGCATTTTGAAAATGTATTTTCATGCCTCTGTTCAAGGCTTAGTCTTTCTATCTGTATAGCCAGTGGTGTAAAGTAACTAAATTCATAAACTCAACAAGTACTATACGTGGGTACAGTTTTGAGATACTTGTACTTAATTAAGTATTTCAATGTTTTGCTACTTTGTACTTCTACTCCTCTACAATTCAGAGGTAAAAGGTGTACTTTTACACCACTACATGTATTTAATCCCTTTAGTTACTTCACAGATCTGGATGAATGATGTGAAATATAATCAAGTGTTGAATCAGACTTTAGTTCCACCTGGAGTAAATTCAAACTAGCTGCACCTTTACCAGCTTTGAGAACACTCATTATAAAACATATCATATATATTATTCTGAAATGGACCAATCTGCATAATGACAACTTTTACTGTCGCTACTTTAACTATATTTTGATGATAATATTTTTCTACTTTTACTTGAGGAACATTTTGAATGCAGGACTTTTACTGAAACAGAGTATTCCTACACTCTGGTACTTCTACTTTTACTGAAGTACAAGATCTGAATACTTCTACTTTTACTCAAGTACAAGATCTGAGTACTTCTACTTTTATTAAGTACAATATCTGAGTACTTCTACTTTTACTCTAGTACAATATCTATACTTATACCACCTCTGTTTATAGCCTATGAAAAAAACTATTAGAAAACGAAGGCTAAAGCTAACGTTAGCAGATAGTGACAATGTATGCTAGCTAGCTAGCTAGCTCAACGATTCCTTAAATAATATTGCGACAGAAAAACTTTTCAGTTCACATCACGCTCTGCCGCTCTGCTCTGAGGCTGCACATGTGTGTCATCCGCAGTCTTAAAATCCACACAATGCTTTGCGCACAGACCAATTTCCAAATCATTGGCGGAAATCGCGCTCCATTTAAGGCGGGGCCTCGCATATGACGCATACCTGTTAGCCTGTTCCACAATTCTTCATTTTCCGAGGCTAGGAAGGATTCTTGCATCGCTTCTGAAGACCGACTCGGAGGGACTTGTCCTACCAAGGAAGCGTCCTCGACATTGAGAAACACCCAGAGGGTGCTTCTCAATGTCAACGGTCTTAAATTATCCACAATTATTTGTGCACGGACCAATTTCCAAAATCTTTGGTGGAAAATGGCTGAATCCAGCCAGTAGACTTTTAAATGTAAGTATGTTCAGTGGCGTAGTAAATGTGCACATGACTTGTGTTTAAAGTTTATAGTCCGTTTGAGTTTTGCCCGTGTGAACGCAAACCGAACCTTCTGAAAAATGAAACAAAGTTTTAAGTTGTTGATATTTGTGGTTTATGCTACAATGTGCACCAATATGTGTAAAAAAGGTTTGCATACATCAAGTATGATATGAATACAAATTGTATTATTGATTGGTGATGGTGATTTTATGATTTTCTTATGGCTGCTTATCCTCCAGGACTTTTTCAAGGCTGCAAACAGAAGGAGAACGTTTTATGTTAGTTTAGTGGTTCTGTCCTGGACAGATGATTATTTTACAAAATACAGTTACTCAAGTACATCTTCGATTTTCGCAAATCAGTTATGAGTCTTCAAACAAATCGCGCTCAATTTAAGGCAAGGCCTTGCATATGACGCACACCTGCACACTTGCGAGCCTGTTCTATTCTTCGTTCTCCAAATGCTAGGAAGGATTCTTGCCTAGCCTCTGAAGGACCTGACTCGGAAGGACATGTCCTACCAAGGAAGCGTCCTCGACTTTGAGAAACAGCCAGCGGGTGAAAAGAGGTGCTGAAGAAACTTGGTTTGTTCAGTAAACATGTGTTTAGTTGCTTTTAAACTATATAAGAGGTTTATTTATTAGAGCTTATGTGGACCTCTTTTGGCCTCAGTAGTAAATATACTTAGTTTATAATGTTTTGTTTTTTGGGGTAAATAAAACCCAGTTTCTTTTAACCACTCCTGTGTGCTTGTGGCCTCTCTGCTTGACTGAAACATACCTACATGTTATATGTGTTCTACAAGAAGTGCTCATGGCTTTGCAGGTGAAGGGTGTGTGTGTGTGTGTGTGTGTGTGTGTGTGTGTGTGTGTGTGTGTGTGTGTGTGTGTGTGTGTGTGTGTGTGTGTGTGTGTGTGTGTGTGTGTGTGTGTGTGTGTGTGTGTGTGTGTGTGTGTTGTGCTGCAGGGTTTGCTGTGCTGGAGTAAGAGAGCAGGGCACAGAAATAATGGCACCACTTTAATGACAACAGATAAATCAGTTTTGTCTCCTGCTACAAGGATGGAGATGTCTGACACATGAACACACACATACACACACACACACACACACACACACACACACACACACACACACACACACACACACACACACACACACACACACAGTCATTCACCAAATGTGCCTCCGATGGCTAATACACACACATATTGTGGTGATGGAATGCTGCACATACCGTACAATAACGGAGTTGTTTCTTTGCCATGGCTTTGGAGATCTGACATCAACTAACATGGCTTGTGTAAGGCTGTACACCCCAAAAAAGAACATGAATCAAAAGTGAATTAATTGAAGTTGTTGGAAGTAAAATGGATTTTAGGCTCATATATTATGCTGGCACGGATGACTTTGCATTGACAAAGTATGATTTTATTGGCTTTAAGTCAATTGCTCCTTGTACCAGTCATGAAATTACTCAATTGAGGCAGAGCAGATTGTTCATACAAATCAGCTGGCACAGTCCACATTCAGCGAGGACATCACTCCTGTGCCTCTGGTATCATAGACCACATTATTTTGCATGTACCTGTATGCTGTTTTTATTTGTATCCTTGATTATATTCTTAAGAACCTAGGCGCTTTCACACGTACGTCAGCGGCTTCATTTGCGTAATCTTCCCTCAGGAAACTTATTCCGGTGTGAACGCGATCGGCTCTTAGTTCCATGGGGGTACTAAGTGCTGGGAACTAAGTACGGCAACGTACTTGGTGTGAAAGCGGCTTATGTTCCTAGTGGAATATATTACCTGTGTCCTATGTTCCCGAATTTTATAAAAAAACACTTTGTGAAGGTGAATTATCAATGTACATAGTGTTTTAACTTATTATTTGTTATGCATTCATTAGAATATAGTTTGTACAGATAAGACAAATGGATAGTATATTTGACTGTTATGTTCACAGGTGTAAATGTCGGTGGGCATTGGAAATTAAACAGTTAATGGCATCTGTAAATATTTATGCTCAAATGCAGATGAATGGGCACATACATGTATATCTTGTAAGCCTCTTTAAAGAGCTTACGAAATGAAGGACAATACTGTTCTTATTACGATAATATATACTATTATTAATGGGAAATCATTTGTCATTCATGACAATATGCCCGCTGTATTTATGAATCGTGATTTACTACAACTTTCCATGCTCGCTTCCGATGTTACACGACTGCTCCGAACAAAACAGCTTTCGCCGGATAGTGGCATCACACACGTCACGAGTAGAACACTTGTTGAATAATACACTTATATGGCTGATGTCGGACTCTGGAGACAGAATCTAGTGATAGTGAGTCGTCAATAGGACTCGGTGCACTTTCAAGAAGAGGAGGATTTTATTGAAGAGGATGCCGGTGTGGTGGAATCAGATCATGCGGGCGAGTCTAACGTGGTGGAACCATACCAGTTTGAGCCACAGTATTCAAGTAGCGGTAGAGATACAGACGGGAGCGAACTAGGGGGGTGATGATCCTGGATTTGGAGCAGATCCGGTGCGGCAACAGAACACAGACTGCAGAGATGTTCACAAGTATTTTTTTGCAAGTCCAAGTCAAGTCTCAAGTCTTTGGTCACGAGTCCAAGTCAAGTCTCAAGTCTTTGTGGGGTGAGACTTGATAAAGTCTCAAGTCTTTGGTCACGAGTCCAAGTCAAGTCTCAAGTCTCTAAAAAATAAAAGTCTCATGTCTCTTCTGGTTGTAATAAGCCTTCTATTGTCTGCTGCTATCCAGTCTGTTAAGAATACTGCACAGCTATATCTAAGAAATTCAAAGCATTTACTGTATTATTATCACTATCTATTAGCATACAGTATCAGTACTGATTAGTTGTTTGTTATATGATCACTTTAAACAGGCTATTGCAGGGGTGGCCAACCAGTCAGAGGTTAAGAGCCACATTTTTTCTATGTTACTGCAAAGAGCCACATCAAACACACAGGCACTGATACCGCTTGTTTCCGTTTTTTTGTTTTCTGGAGACAAGATTTCAACCACGTCACTGATGCATTTTTGTGGCATTGGGATATATATTTTTTAAATCCTCTGGAGCAGAGAGAGGAGCTGTGGATTATTGTTATTGATTAATGCATCAGTGTTTCTTAGGGTCAAAAACACTAAATTCACAACTTAAAATGAAAGCGTTTAGTTTATTTAATAAAAGAGCACATGTTCAATGTGAAAAGTGACAGTAGTTATAGATTATTTGCAATTTGGTGCTATATATATATTAAAAAAAAAAAATTATATATATTTTTTAAACACCTTGAATTTCAGGGGGGGGGCGGGGCTCCGTTGGCGGGGCGCAGCGCCCCTCCAAGACAATGGTAGGGGAAACACTGGATAGTGTTTAATCAACGATAGGTTTTCCCCCCCTCAAAGGTGATTGGTTCACTGCATCGCAAGTATTATTGTGATTGGCTCTTGGGCCACATCAAAATTAGACTTGCTGTCATCCTCTCATACTGACACCTGACACCACACATACACACGTAGGGAGAGCCGGGACGAAAGTAACACGGGACGAAAGTAACGGAGCGATTTTATCCGAGCCCAAACAACTTTGACCGGACAAATTACGTTAATACTTAACAGACCTACTAAATATCAGGTTTAACTGTCAGGAGTAGCTAGTGTTGTCACGATACCAACATTTTGGTTTTGATACCAAGTCAAGAATTGCGATTCCGATTATTTTTCGATACTTTTCTTAAAAAACAGTCTTAAATGTAATTATTGTGCTTTATTTCACACCAGAACCATAACCATAACACAAACTTTTAAACAATGAGAACAATAAATTAAATAAATGACAAGATTTCCTATTAAATACAATTAATACATTTCTTACAGACAGGCCTCGTGGTGTCCGTAGGCTTGCCCTCACTGTCAGAGATATCGCTCAAATACTTCCAAATTTCGCTTCTGGCGTCTTTTTTGTCAACAAGCCGAGGCGCAGCGGCAGTTGCACTCCCACTTGCAGCCATGCTTCTCGCTTTCTCACATGCTCTGGCAGCTAGCGCGTGCACGAGAGAGGGGAGGGACTTAGAGCGTGCTTGAGAGGGGCGGGACTTAGAGCGTGCTTGAGAGGGGAGGGACTTAGAGCGTGCTTGAGAGGGAGGGACTGCAGGCACGGCTGCAGTGCAGGGAGTGGAAGCAGAGCGCTGAACACACACGGCTCTTATTAAAACGGCGCTTTCTCACCGGAGTACTTTCCCCCGTCATTCTTAAAGTACCGATACTAATGAAACGGAGGAATCGTAACGTTTTTAACGACAGGGTATCGCGGTATACCTTTCAAGTATCGGTACACCGTGCAACACTAGTCAGGAGTCAGTGTCTCTCCCCCAAACTCACACATATACAATTCGATATGAACTGAAGAGCCGCATGAAACTAGGCAAAGAGCCGCATGCGGCTCGTGAGCCGCGGGTTGGCCACCCCTGGGCTATTGCAATGCAATATGAGGAAAAACATCACACTTTAGCTAAATGCAAACAACTTATAAGCAAAACACTTCAGAATCAGAAATCAGTATCACAAATACTTTATTAATCCCCCGCAGGGAAACTGTGTTAAGATTTGTTCTGTGCCATTTGCAACTAAAAAACTATTGCTGCAATATTATCTGAAATATACTGAACTGGTGATATTAAAACATGACCAGTTCCAAAAGAGATATCTACCATTAACACCATTTACCAGCCAAATGCTGGTAAATCATGCAAGTGGCTGGTACTGTATGTTGCATGCACCAGCCAAAAATAACAATGGCAATCTATTGAGTGGCTGGTAACATTTCAACATTCACTAGGCTAGCCATTTGGCCAGTGGACAAAAATGTTAAAATTTGACCTCTGCAACCGTATTGTTTAATTACACTGGGTCTCTAATTACATCTTTTAAGTCTACTATAAATAAACATATTCCTCTATCCTCTCACTCAAACCCAGTGTAATGGTAACCTGATAAACCTGTAACATTAACGTTACGTGGTCAACAATAAACCTATAACCTGCCTATAAACCGACAGATGTATTTATGTATGTAACTATGTATTTTTCTACGTTTAACGTTAGCCAGTAGATGGTGGCAGCGGAACGTAATGATTAACGTTACCGACCTTTTTTATGTCATGTCAAGAGTTGGATGTCAACGCCACTCAACGCAAACAAGTGTGACAAGCAAACATTCACTCATCTTTTCAAATATTCAGTTACAAAGCTAGTAGCAAGCTAAGTTAACATTACATAGCTGATGCTGAGCTAAACATGTTTGCTAACCGTCCAGATGCGTTAATGTGACTGACCTCTCCGGGTGAGTTTTCAAGTGCCTGATGAAATTTGACGTTGTTGCACCAGCATCCTTGATTTTAATATTGCAGACTTTGCAGTGTGCGCTCCTTTTGTTGGTGCCGCCGGCGTTTTGTTCGAAGTTTTTATAGTTGAACCTAATTACAAGCGGTACAGCTGCAGGTGTGCCGCCGGTCGCCATGGTGTTACCATAATGTTAATGTTAAAGGTGGGGTAGGTAAGTTTGAGAAACCGGCTCGAGATACACTTTTTGTTATATTCCATGGAATGCTCTTAACATCCCGATAGCCGGCCCGGCTAAAGTAACTGGATGGCCTACCTGCCTGTCAGCCTCCCATCGGGGCACAAACTTATCTCGTGCCCTCATTGGTCATGTGCGCGTTCGTGTGTGTTGGAGGAGGGGCTCTGTGAGGAAGTGGCAGATTTTCTCCGGTTGTGTATTTTCAAATTCTAGCGATCTCGAGCCGGTTTCTCAAACTTACCACCCCACCTTTAATACGCCAAAAATAGAAAACACAATGATTGTTCACGAGTCCCAAAACACGAGTCCAAGTCGAGTCCGAAGTCTTTTGAGCAGGAGTCCAAGTCAAGTCTGAAGTCTCTGTGTGTGCGACTTAAGTGCGACTCGAGTCCGAGTCACAGACTCGAGTCCCCATCTCTGACAGACTGTATACATTTGACCAGGCCCGGACTGGCCATCGGGAGGACCGGGAGGTTTCCCGATGGCCTGGCCTGTTAAGTGGCCTGCTGGTCTGAGGAATTTTTTTTATGTATGTATTGTGAACGCAACGCTGCGCAAATGTGGGTCTCTGCCTCACAGAGGGTGACTGGCTGTCTACATGATGTGGCCTGCCGACATGGCCACTTTCATACAGATCATACTAATGCCCTCGATTGGTCTCGTGTCATTCAAGCTCGGGAGTGTATGTGTGGCGCGAGCGAGAGAGAAAGCGCGCGCACCGGTTCCGTGTATTGTTGTTGTTAGCATCTGGTGCTAGCTAGCTGCGCTAACGGATATAATGAGCTGTCAGACTGAGAGACTGATAACTACAGCTCAGGTGAGGTAAAGGACTCTGAGTGTTTGGATAGTTAACTTAGTCTAAGTTCTCAGTGGGTCTCAAACGGTTT
This sequence comes from Gymnodraco acuticeps, assembly GCF_902827175.1. Taxonomy (NCBI): domain Eukaryota; kingdom Metazoa; phylum Chordata; class Actinopteri; order Perciformes; family Bathydraconidae; genus Gymnodraco; species Gymnodraco acuticeps. The sequence continues at coordinate 2,212,642 of NW_022991705.1, forward strand.
GGTCACCATCTATGTAAACATGTATTTCCTTTTGAAGGGGGAGTAATTAGTAAAATACGCATGAATAATAAAAAAAAAAGTTACACTTTAAAAACTTGTTGAGAGCTAAAACTATTCTTTGCTGCTGCCTCAAAGAGGAGCGGGGGGAGACGGGTGAGGCTGGTTCAGGAGCCCAGACACACTCACAACTATAAATGAAACAAATAAATAAACAAGTTTCAATATTTTTTTCATATTGGATATGGTATGTTATTGGTTATGGCCATGTTTTTATGATTTTATGATTATTTAAATGTATACAGTTCTGTTTCATATGGGTGTAGTCTCTTTATTTCCCCCTCAAAGTGCACCAGATTGATGCATTTAAGTCCAACATTTAAAAAACAAATCTTACCGGGGGAGCATGCCCCCGGACCCCCCTAGAGGATTTGAGGTCCACCCCCACTTAAAATATGTTCACATGGATAGGTTCCTAAATAGATTTATGGACCCATGTCCATATGTTTATTCTGGGGTAGTAGATTTAAAGTGTAGGGCTATCACTATGGGCAGCACCGCTGTAAATATTGACAAATAAATCCAGGAAAATGGCACAAAAGAAAACTGGTAGTGGCCTGGCTGGGTGTATAATTCCCGGCCTGACTTATTGTCCCAGTCCGGCCCTGCATTTGACTTTAATTCATAGTGATTCTCAATAAATAGTAAATCAATAATAATACATCGTAATGTAGCAGGCACACTTGGCTCAGGCAACAGAACACATACAGTACTGGTATATACATTTGACTATTCATAGAGATTCTCAATAAATAGTAAATAAATAATAATAACTCTACTGAAAACAGCTTAGATAAATGTACGTAGCTGGTCAGGTGCTGTTGTAAATTGACCAGCCAGTAGATATTAGGCTGGAATGGTTGGCTGGAGAGGGGTTTTGGACACTTTAGCTGGCCAGGATGGCTGGTTTCTCCATCTATCACCAGTTTATGTTTAATAATAGTATTAAATATACCATGCTGGGAGCTTACCAGGATTCGAGAGGCCTGTACTACGAAGCAGGATTTTCGCTTAGCCTGCTAACTTCAGGGAAAACTCCGGCTTTCCGGTCCTAAGACGCTGGTTCTCTTCTTAGCGGGTTAGATCTCCATGGTAACTTATGCTGTGCGGCTAACCTGCTCCGGAGCAGGTTAGGTTGCAGGCTAAGAGATCAACTCAGTCAAAGCACCGCCTGCTGACCAATCAGAGCTCAGTGTGCGGAGTTTAAAGCTATCAAGTCATATTACAGGAGAAAGGAAATACAGAAAAACTGCCGTTGCAGGAAAGACGGCCGGCAAAAATCAACTGACTGTGTGAACGTGAACATTAATAGAATATCACCTCCCATCTTCAGAGCAATCTGACAATTATAACATTAGCGTTAAGAAAGCTTACGTAAATATCTGCCACAACATAAGTACACTGAATGCAGACGTCGATGTGTCCCATTATCATTCATATCACATCATAATGTATCATATATTTCCTGATCTGAGTCAGCTTCTTGAGCCGTATCTGGCCGTGCAACACTCAGTGTCACATACTGTATGCAGAAGTATTATTTTAAGACATTAAGTTGAAGAAACACTCGAGTCAAATGTAATTAACACTAGAACCGCCAGAGGTCGTTGTATACCTAAAACCGCCAACGGGTAAAATGTACCCGCTATTGATTTTCAAGGTATAATGTTCTTTTATTTATCATACAGAACAGTGAGTTTTGATCGCACAGGGATGAAACTTATGCCAATAGAATCTGTGGACTCTCAGCTTTTCATATGATATAGTTTGTGCAGATAACATGAAGTATAAAATATTGCTAAGAGTGCTGATTTAAACGCTTGGTGTTAGACTTGTGTTTTGTTTAGGTACACATCTCTATCTCTCTCTGTAATGTTCTGTTCTATGGACATATCATTGTCTACATAAACAGACGACGCGGACTACTTCTCTCATTCCGAGTGTCCATCTTTATTCAACTGGCACGTAACCTGCACACATGCATTACGTCCTCAACGTGAGCTCAGTCATCCAAGATCTTGTATTCTCCAAGATGTTACACTATCTATAACTATCTGTCTATCTCTCTCTATCCATCTATCAATATATATATCTCTCTCTCTATAAGGAACCGCAGTAGACAAAAGGCGTTGCTATAGTAACACGTCATGTTTACGCTGCATTTTCTATGAGGTAAATATTACCCGCTGGTGGATATAGGTATAAATGGCATTTTTTTGGCGATTTTTTCAATCTGACTTCATATTGACAATTGTTAACAACAGAGGGTGCTACATAACACACTTTCAGGAAAAGTCACGAACTGGGAGACTTTAATATGTTATTGAAAAAAAGTTACATACAATCAAAAAACAGCTGCGGGTAAAATGTACCCGTTGGCGGTTCTAGTGTTAAAGTCAGATCCACTCGTGTCAGACGGGGCAGTGATATCATAAACCTGTTAATGTACGCATTCAAACACTTTTTCTTTTGCCAGCTGTATTCACCTTGCAGGTGCAGCTATGTGGCTTTATCCTGGATAAAGTGTTTAAGTCATGGATGTTTAAAGTTGAACTTCTTCATATTTGACTAATATTAAAGTTAACTTTTCATTCAGGAAGTATGACGCTGCGCTGTCAGTGCGCTTCTCCATGTTTGTGATTGGTCGAATGCTCCAAATACCACCCCTTTCATGTGAACCCGCGCCTAACTAGATAGGGCACGGCTGGCTTGAGCGATCCACTTAATAACCAGCGTCGTAGTACAGTTTAGCGAGAGCGCGTATGTTTTGGGTTAGGCCAACCGGCTAACTCAAACATATCCAGGTTAGGTTAAACTGGCTTCATAGTACAGGCCTCAGGTGACCAGCATACATTAAATACTGGTATGATTATTTAAACAAGAGAACATAAATATATTACAAAGATTCATTGTGTCTTGTATTCTGGTATCTACCAAAAATAAAGACATTGTATAGTGTTCATAACATTTTAATTAATAAATAGCTCGTTAATATAATAAACTACACAAATAAGAACAAACCTACAAATCAACATATACATCAAAATAAATATATTATCTAAAACCGGTGCATTTGATTTAAAATAAAAGTAATAAATATAATTCAATATTTAAATGGTAACAAAAACCGTAACACTATATATGATAAGAAAAAGGCAACAAAGAAAGTGTTTTTGGTTTTTCCTTGTTCATGTCCATAATGTTTCCCGTTGTGTAGCGTCCAGCCTTTCCCAATCTGGCCTGCATTTCTGTCTGTTGAAGCCCCTTCTTGAAGCAAAATGAAAAGAAATGTACAGATATAAGTACACTGTAAAAAGAAAACTTGACATTTACGTTAACATTTGGGCTGCTGTGGTTGCCAGAACTTGATCGTTAAATTATAATACATTACAAATTACAGTTGGTTGGCATAGACGTTACAGTCAACAATTGCTTATGGTGAATTACAATGGCAAAAACAAATAGAGATAGTGTCCACGGTGCAGCTGTATTATCTGGGAAATAGAAGAATCGGCCGGTATTGGCAGACAATCAATATCAAATTAATCGGATCATTATAAGCATCAGCACTTGATCACCTTTCTCGACTTGCAGCCTAAATACAAAGATAGCTCCACTCCTCTCCTAACACTGCTTACCTCTAATGAGCCTTGGTAGAACTATTGTCCGAGTCATGGGGTCCAGAACTGACTGAAGACATGTGGAACAGAGCACAGGCATGGTTCCATGTACAGGAAACTGGAACTTTGAACAGGTGTTTTCATCTTTTCTGCCTGAAGATTCACAAGTTCTTGATCAGGTGTTTGATGTGGGCTGGCATGATCCTTTCTGCAGCGATAAATAAAGAAAACAAAGAAAACATTTTTAATAATAGTAATGATGGTAACAACAATAATATTAGTATAACTATGTATATAGCACTTACACAATTGCAAAGTGATTCTCACAATAATAATAAAGAACAAAACAATATCAACAATAAAAAAACAAATTATTATAGGAATGTTAAGAGACAAAGAAATGTTTTTTTCAGTCATTACAATGCACTGTTGGAAATTACCTTCCAAAGGCAAAATTCAAACTCAATACCATAAATAACT